>NC_041389.1:555215258-555231903 GCF_002162155.2 Triticum dicoccoides
TAAGTTTTTGAAATCCTACCGAGTGGAGAGCAAACCTCTCACTCAGGAGGCTTAGCTGCAGCCCAGTGCTCGCCTAAGTGTATTGAAGAACAAGTTGATTGCAATGAGCGCTTTAACCTGCAAGAGACACCTCAAACCAAACGCAAACATATTCAACGATTGAGTCCAAGTTCATATAACACCTAACGGAACCGAAAGTGCTCAGGTGCTAGGCCCGTTAAGGTTTGTCGGTTACAAAACTCACTCGGCATACCGAGGCAAATTTAAAGTATCAAGCTCAGAAGTTTTTTACCCCTCCTGTGGAGGGCTGGAAGGTGCAACAAACTCGTCCAGGCCAATTCCATCTGCAATCCGAGTGGCAGCATCAATGAAGGTCTCCATGAAAGATCGGAAATCGTGCTTCTTGGTATTAGCCACCCTAAGAGCCACCAGCTTGTACTCTCGTGCATCCTTGCAGTGAACGCGGACCAGAGACAGAGCAACATCCGCACCGCACCTGGCCGAATACTTCTTCCACTCCTGCACTCGACTTGGGACCTCGTTCAGCCGAGTCATCAAAGACTCAAGGTCGTTCTGGAGCGTCTCTCTTGGCCAGAGTGTTGTGTCGATGCGGGAAGTTGCGACTTTCAGCCTTGCGAGATAGTCGATGACAGCAGCAACACGAGATTCAAGCCGGAGCACATTCATGGCGACTTCATCTTTCACAGGAGAGTTGATGGGGTCCAGGTTTACTTCCAGTCGACCTGTCTCCTCTTCAAAGTTCTGGCAAAATTCTGCAGGCACAACCACTGAGTCAAGGCAATAGTCGGAGATCACAGTTAAAATATTTGTTTGATACAAGAGATTACCTTCAAGCATGAGAACTAGTTTCTTGGCGAGTCCACCCAGATAAGCCTCCAGATCGTTCTTCTTTCTCACCAACTCACTGGCCTTATCATTCAGGGCGATCTTATCGCTTTTCAGTCGACTGACCTCCTGGTTGGCAGCATCAAGAGCAGCTTTCAGATTGGCATTTTCTTCTTCGAGCTTGGTGACTGAAGCCAGCTTCTCATCCGCGAGCCTGGTCTTCTCTAAAGCCGTTTTCTGCATCTCCGCCAAGTCAAGATCTTTGTTCTTCAGAGCAGCATTCACTTTGTCTGCAAAGTTACAATGAGACCAGACTCTGAAACAAACGAGAGGCAAAGGCAGTCGTCGAAGACCTCACCAAACATACCTTTAGTTTCCTCCTTCGCCTTTGTTAAGTTCTCCTGGGTCAGCTTCAGATCAAGCTCGAGCTGGATGTGTTTGTTCTCCATCTCAGTATAACGAGCCGCAAGATCGCATGATTTCTGCGAAGAACCAATCGACAGATGTCAAAGTCAATTCACTTCCGAGTGGTTAAGGAAAAGTCATAGCGTTTCTAAGACTACGGCCGAATACAAACATTCGACCATAGTCTCGGGGACTACACCCAGTGGGTGCACTCAGCTTGCCCCCACTAGTTTAAATCAGTGAGAGTCGACCAGTTGACCACCAACAAAAAAACAACAACAGGAGGTGTTCTTCAGACTATCGTCGACTGCCGGCAGTCGACCACAGTCTCGGGGACTACACCCAGTGGGTGCACTCAGCGTGCCCCCACCGGTCTATGAATTCATTTGACCTAGTCGAGTAAGGAAAAAGCTCAAGACATAAAGACTCTGGTCGACTGCCAGCAGTCCACCATAGCCTTGGGGACTACACCCAGTGGGTGCACTCAGTGTGCCCCCACTAACCCGGAATTTCAATCGACACACCCAGTGGGTGTAGGATAAACTCTAAGAATTTCAGAAAGAAGGATTTTCAGATATCATATCCTAACAGAACATGCGGTGACCGACTGACCTGAACATTACTCTAAAGAGCTGAACTGGCGTCATAGGCTGCTTGGCTGGCTTCTCGGATTGCGTTCACTTGCTCCATCATGACCCCCGCCTGGCGTGTTGCTTCTTTAGCAGCGCTAGCTTGGTCTTCTGGGACGTGGTGGGTTGAGAAAAGCGAAGGTTGAGCAGCACTCGACGATGAAGGGCGAGCACTCGTCAACGGCACCGCAAAGGATACGGTAGGCCGAGTGACATGGTCTCCCTCCATGATCAACGTCTCGGGTGCTGGCACGTCTTGAGTCGCCTTGCCAGCAAACGCTTTCCTGCTCCTCCTCTGCCTCAGCGGCTCCTCATCGTCATCATCCGGAAGGTCAATAACGACGTTAGACGAAGCTGCGGAAACGAATCGAAATTAGAGACAAGAAGTCAATCGACTGAAGGCAGAACTACCAGAGTCATACCAGGTCTTGAAGTAACAGCATCCTCCATCTCATGGTCTTCGGCCCTGGCCGAGGTATCAGAAGTAGCAGCACTACAGTTCCATAAGTCAGTCAATTAGCCCATGAGTCAACCAAGAACAAGTTCATGAAATGGGAAAACTCAAGCTACACCATTACCCTGAGATTGTGGGGATCGCCATCTTCATCTTCGGCAAGACTTTTGCCGGCTTCGGCGGCACCACTCGAGATTGCTTTGGAGCTTTCTCAGTCGGAGCCGGAGAAGTGGTCCGAGAGCACTTGGTCGATTGCGTGGCAGTTGTGACCCCCTTACCGTGCTCAGCCGCAAGATCATGAACAAGCTTCGAACGTCTCTCCGAGCGAGGAGGTACAACTTCCTCCTCCTCCTCCTCCTCCTCGTCAGAGTCATCATCATCGTCATCATCATCAGCATTCGATTCCCACTCCTCTGGGCTTTCGCCCCCACTTCCTTCCTCCTCCTCAGTCGGCGTTTGCGCTCCATTGGGCATTGAGTATAACTCAGTGGTAGCCTGACAGACAACAAAACAAAACAAAGGTCAATCGACCGATTTGCAGCAAAGCAGAATGAATGAAGCAAGATTACAATCGGAGATAAGTGGTCATACCGTGTCCGGTGTGTAAGAATGGTCGAGTGGTGGGATCCTCCTAGCCCCTCATGGGTTGTCCTTATTCCCTGTGATTGCGGCCACCCACCTCTCCAGCGTGGCATCGTCGACTGCTTCTGGATGGACCCGAGTGGTGTCTTCGGTTCCACAGTACAGCCACATCGGATGGCCTCGGTACTGAAGCGGTTGGATACGCCGTCTCAGGAAGACCTCCAGAAGATCCATACCCGTCACTCCGTCCCGAACGAGCTGGACTACGCGCTCCATCAACATTCTTACTTGAGGTTTCTCCTTAGGAAGCACCTTCAGAGAAGAGGGTTTGTTCGCTCGGTCCATGGAGAATGGAGGGAGACCAGTCGACTGCCTCGGCGTCGACTCGTCTTGGTAGTAGAACCAGGTCGACTGCCACCCTCTGACCGACTCAGGAAGGGTCATGGCCGGGAAAGTGCTCTTACTCCTCATCTGAATCCCAAGACCCCCACACATTTGGATAACCGTAGTCCTGTCATCGTCCGGACTCGCCTTTTTCACCGTCTATGAGCGACATGTGAATATGTGCTTAAAGAGACCCCGGTGTGGTCGACAGCCCAGGAAGTTCTCGCACATGGACACGAAAGCAGCAAGATAGGCAACGGAATTGGGAGTGAAATGATGGAGTTGCGCCCCAAAGAAGTTCAAAAACCCTCGGAAGAAAACACTTGGCGGCAGAGAGAATCCACGATCTACATGTGTGGCAAGGAGAACACACTCACCCTCCCGCGGCTGCGGTTGCCACTTGGACCCCGGGAGCCTCGCCGACCCGTGGGGGATCAATCCCTCGTTGGCTAAGTCATTGAGATCCGCCTCGGTGATGGTCGAGCGGATCCAATCCCCTTGGACCCAACCTTGCGGCAGGCGGGACCTTGACGAAGATCCGCCCCGACTGGGCGCTCTCCCCTTCGCTTTCCCTGTCGCCGTCGCCTTCTTCGCGCGCTCCAAGGCCGCCGTCTTCTCCTTCACCATTGTCGCCGGCGAAGCACGCGAGGAGTGGATGGGCAGAGGTGGAGAAGAGGCGCAGCAGGCGGAGGCGGAGAGGACAGAGGGAAGAATGAGAAGGTACTGTTCAAAAACCCTCGCCCGACGCTTTCTATAAAGTCGCTTCCGAGTGGCTGACAGGTAGGCCCGGGCGATCCTGTCACATCCCGAAACAGTCGCGCACGCGTGATACGTGGCGAAAAAGGCGGCGCGAAAATCGAGGTGTCCACGCCCTATCCCATCCGAGTACAGCGGGCCTCCCCGCTTCACGCGCTTCCCAAAATTCAGATCCCACAAAATCCGCTAACGGCAGATCAATCTGTCAGACGATAGATTTCCTGCGATCCGTCGCTCGGAAGTTCACTAAGCTCAAAAGTTCACTCGACAGAAGAAAGGAATGGATCAAGGCGACTGAAAGAAAAGTTGCTGCCATCGTTGCAAAAGGTTATTGGTCCAAAGATGAGACATGTTCAGAACACAAAAACGGGTCAGAAAGATTATCAACTCCTTCCTCACTTAAACCTCGATCCATTTGGGGGCTAATGATGAAGTCATGTACCTAGGGTAGGGTCACGAGCCTGTCCAAAGTACCCTCCCCAAGGACATCTTCAGAAGAAGCTACCTTCCAGTCGACTAAAAGAGATTCCACTCGACGGACTAGAAGGCACTCGACCATGAAGACTCACTCGACCGCCAGGAGATCAAGAGCCACTCTGTATCCAAATGGTCTTTAATTAAATAGTCTTTATGGTCATGATGACACTTTATGTAAGGCGTTACCAGTAACGCCCATCTTTATGTACTTTAAACCCTGCATAACTGAGGGCCGGAGGGGTCTGCAGACACTATATAAGCCACCCCCCTCCTCAGTGTAAAGGGTTCGCACCCCTGTAACTCATATACACTTAAACCAGTCGACCGCCTCCGGGCTCCGAGACGTAGGGCTATTACTTCCTCAGAGAAGGGCCTGAACTCGTAAAACACTCATGTGTACAACTACTCCATAGCTAGGATCTTGCCTCTCCATACCTACCCCCCATTCTACTGTCAGACTTAGAACCACGACAGTGGACGTCGGCGAGGCCTAGGAAGGGGACGACGCAGAGCCGGGGAAGACGCGGCAGTGGAAGCCCGCACCGAGAGGAGTACGAGGGTTCACTGGTTCGGCTGCGATGTGAGGATGCCGTCACTGCAGGGCCTGGCCAGCGGTGGGAATAGTAGGGGGCGGTGAGGCCTCCGCGGCAGCACAGCCGGCCACTGGAGGCAGGAGCATGCGGCACGACCGACGTTGCTTTGGGCGGCTGGAGCAAGAAGACCCGAGGTTGAAGAAGCACTACGGCTGTTGGATGGACATCGTACGGTCATTGGAGCTAGAATCGTTCATATTGACTAAGTTGACAAAGCCCTCCGTCCCTGTCAACTTAGTAGGCCCACAAGTCAGCCTCCCACCAAGGAGGGTCCCAACTAGCAAGGGGAGAATTCATTTTTTTGTGCGTAATAAGGAGGCACTTCCGATGGGTCCGAGCTAACAGAGGGGGGGAATGTTTTTTTCGTGAAATATGGTGGCCCGTCCGGTGGGTCCCAGCAGTCAGGGGGGAAATGTTTTTTTCGCGAAATACGGTGGCCCATCCGGTGGGTCCCTGCTGTCAGGTGGAGGAATAATTATTTTGCGTGTAATAAGGAGGCACTTCCTTGCGGCTGCCATGGACCCAGCTATCAGCCTCTCCACGTACAGTACTCTTCCGATCGAAGTCGGTCATTGACCACATTGACCACACCGTGCCGAGAGCACCACGGTGGTGGACGACAGCGAGGCCTAGGAAGGGGACGACGCGGAGCTGGGGAAGACGCGGCAGTGGATGCCCATGCAGAGAGGAATACGCGTCAACTTCTGTTTTTTAGGGGACGTGTCAACTTAGTAGGCCCACAAGTGTGTGGCAGAGAACTTATAGCCCATTTCCGATTTGTAAGAATGTACAACCCATTTTTGAATTCTAATAGAATTTGCTATAACCCATTTACAGTTTGTTAAAAGTACATGCCATTTTCTAGCTAGGACAAGATTAATAATTCCAACCAACCGTTCAAGACAGAATTCAATAAAATCTCCCACATTTTGATGGGATCCGAAATATTTTTATCACAAAATTTCTAGTCAGATTAAATTTAAATTTTTATTACATAAAAATCCAATGAAACATTGCGCGTGCAACAATAAAAAATTAAGATTTTCAAAATCCATAAATAATATTTTAGAAACTAATTTCGTGTTGGGTGCATTTTTTATGGTTACTGCCCAGTTTTTATAATTACATCCCATTTATTATTTTTTAAAGCCCATTTTCCTGTTAGGCCTAATGCATCCCTCCTAGGAAAGATTTGCAGCCCAGCGGCGCGGAGAATAACAAGTTGGCCTTGCGTGGGTATTCCTCAAAAAAATATAGCTGGGCTAGCCATTTTCATCTTGAAAAAAAATTAATAGTTGGGATGGATATTTGGCCTAGGCTAGACAGGCCACAACCCGCCCAGTTAATACCCTGCTCTCCTCTGAACAACAACAAAAATATCGCCAAGAAAAGCTCTACAGTGCTCACGCCTCAAAAACACAAATACTGCTCGAGCTGCTTGGTCCCAGCTGTCGGGCGCACCTTGTGCAATTCTCTCGTTTATATTGACTACATAGGTTGACAATGGTGTGGGACCATGATGTCAGGAAACCAGGAGGAAACAAAAAAAATATAGTACATAATAAGGAGGCACTTCCGTACGTATGGCTATGGCCCTAGTGGGTCCCTACTGTCATCCAGTCAAAATAAAGTCATCTCCTGAATCCTCATGTTCGTTGACCATGTTAACAATTCTCGACGCCATGGTGAGCACAACAACTCGAAGAACGACGGAGAGGGCCTCGCGGGCCCTACAGATGGTCTGATACAGCGCCCGTTGCTCATTCAGGAAGCCAGGATCATCGGACACCTATGAGCACCTTCGAGAGACTGAGACGGCATGAAATGGTAAGGCCGCGCTTGGGAGCTCTGGTTTATTTCACACCTGTATCAACATACAAGTGTAGTTTACTCGTCATCAGAAACAACGCGTAAAATACAGGCGTAATGAAACCCAGGGCCCGAGGTCTGTAAGTAAAACTGGCGGGTTACGCGTGTAATTTGAGAGACCAGTGTATATTTTACTAGTCAAAATCGACCAACCAAGCGCTTCGCCCGAGACCATCTGCTTTTATTTACAAGCGTCAGTTTTACAAGCGGTTTTGGTTGGAAAACGATGATCCAATCACGGCCTAAGATGATGAGTTGGTCGGAAGATCGTATGGTTTCACGTCTAACCTACCCGACTTGTCGTATAGGCTATGAATGAAACATAAGACGATAAACTTCTTAAGCACGGAAACAACAGAAGAGGATGATCTTGTTAACAAGCAAATCACTAGCATTAGATCAACATGCAAAACAATACGAAGCATTATTCTCAGGAGGCACGGTGAACATCTCGTGATGTTGCATGCCACAACATTCCAAGCTCAACTTTACAATCAAACACAAGGCCTGGCATTACATAGACAATAATCAGAACAAACTCTTAACAGAGGAATATCTCAGCAAAGTAACTATTTACTTCTAAACTGAATACAGGAATAGGAAAAAACAATCGGCGCTGCTCACAGCAAAGGGCGTCCCACTCAAAAATATCAAATGCATGTGTTCTGGCTAACATCAATGAGCAAATTTTGAAAAGGATTTCTAATTCCAATATATTAAACTAATGTGTTCTTGCTAACATCAATGATTAAACTTTGACAAGCTTTTCCCATTCAAAATATGTAATGCCTATGATCATGGAGTCCTGTCGTGTCTTCTTGTACTTGTTTGCGCAATTTTTTCCCAATGCACTCCACGTGTTGCAGAGTCGCCTATGCTCTCTGCAGACTAGTCATGTCACGAGCGTCTACTAATACTCTGTAAAGCTTCTCGATCATTCCTTCTGTAATGTAGCGCAAACAGTGAGTGCTTCTTTCTGCAAAGTGGAACGACCATCTGGACCCAGTAATGCAGCAGTTTGCCTTGGACACATTGGCTCCTTTTGTGTAGTTCAACTAAAATCAAAGTCGGAACAAAACCGAGCTTTAATTTTGATATCCCTGTAAGCAACAATAGGTATAAGGGAAACAATTACCGAGAAATAACGGTTGATGACTTGTACTCACAGAAGAAAGGCATCTACTGATCTACCTTATCTTAATGGGAAACAAAGCAGGAGAGTAGCAATTCTCCATCAGTGTAATTCATTCATATTGACTGAGACATTATCTTGACAATGCCTTGTTTCAACATGTATAAAGAATGACAAAGCAGAAAAGTACCATTCCTAAAACAATGTGAGAGATTCATTTTAGCAGAGACATTATCTTAACAATACCTTGGTTAAACATGTAGAAAGAACTACAAAGTAGGATAGTACCATTCCTAAAACAATGCGTCTGATTCGTTGTAACAGAGGAAAAAAAGGAATTAATTACTGGCCAATAAAGGAGGATGAAACATGCGGCAACAAAAATGGTAATCCCGCCAATCCCTAACAAGTGTTGCAGTTTTGAACTATGATTCAGTAGTTAATTAATTCTGAGAGTGGCATTGCTTAATTTTACCAGCGGCATTAGATTAAAAAAAAGCATAAACTATTCTAGGGGAGAGTGGGCGCAACAACATGTGCTTCCATCTACTTATAAAGGGGGTGATGCAGAGTTTGGTTGTAACAAAGAAACAAGCATCATGTATGGGTTGGAACAATTTTTGCTCACTTAATGGTAAAAGACAACAGTTCAATAGCTTTAATTCAACATTTATCCAAAACCGTACAAATACAAGTATCTAAAAGCACACTTGTCGGGGGGATGAACCCTAGGCAGGCAACAGAACCCGGATCTATTTCAAAAACAGCGGGGGCCGCATCGCCCCATAAACCGGCATGCGCCAGGCCGGGTCGCTCGACCTGGCAAGGCGCGCAACCCATCCAAGACCATCGACTCGGCAAGGTACATCGACCCGGCCGTAGCGGCTGGCGCAAGGCAACTCAACCCGGCGCAACCTTGGCTTCCCTAGCAAGCCAACCCACCCGTGGCGTCCACGGCAACCCAGCCACGGGTCAGCTCCCGTCCCATCCAGGCCGTACAATGGGATAGACCTCAATCACTGATGACCAAGACTACAGTGCCCCCGCCCATGCCCGTGGTCAGCCAGAGCATGGCAACAGTGCCCCTTACCTACTCGTTGACCAGGGCTGGCACGACAACAGTGTTCCCGCCCTCACCGCTGACGACAGCAAGCGGCGGCCTTACAGAGAACACTGTGCGCGGCTCGACTCGGCCATGCCATGATGATCGACAAGACGGTGCACAGTCCCCCTAGGCACACGGGGCCCGCATCTAGGGGAACCCGGCAAACCACAAGCCCCCAAGCGGGACCCAGCCCGGTACCCTGGACGCCGACAATATGGACCCATAGACTCGGCATATTACCATTGTAACCCTTGGTGGGTTGGTCTATAAAACCCCCCAGGAGTCCACGCCTATAGAGGCAGATGAGGAGATATTCAACAGAGACATACGAGACACACGGCATGCAAAGCCACATGAAATAGAACAAGCAAGATAGGACTAGCCACTAGATAGCAACACCAAGGAGGAGCAGCCGGAGCCTCGGCCAGCCTCCTCCCTCCTCCAAATAGCTCTAGGAGCGACATTGTACTATCAGCCATCCAACTAACTCGGCAGTACTAGGGGTGTTATCTCTCCGAGAGCCCCGAACCTGGGTATGTCCGGCGTCCCGTGCCCGCGCATATCAACCTCGCCTCCGAAGCCCACCAGCGCCCTCGAGCCTCCTCCTCTCTTTAGCCATCCCTTGGCATCTGCCGTGCACCCACCACGACAGTTGGCGCCCACCGTGGGGCAGCTCGAGGAGCTGGCCGGAAGCATGCTTCGGACGAGGCCCCTCTCCTACTCCAACGAGTCTGTCGCTCTGGCGGACGACGTCATCGGCACGCTCGCCGCCTCCTTCACTGTGTTGCGCATCTCCAAGGCGCTCGCGGCCGACGAGTACCCTAGTGGGGGTGCTCAGCTACTCCGACTCCCCGCTTTCTCTCAGCGGCGGATTCACTGCCGGGGCGATGGAAGCCCATGTAGAGGTCTTCATCACCGGCGATTGCGCCTCTTCCTCGTCGAGCAAGGCGAGAAGAGCCGGTGAAGCCGCGGCCGCCACGGCACGGACGGAACCGTCCGACCCACTGCACGCTGCGATGCAGAGCCTTCGCATCCCCATCGACACCGACGTCGATGACACCAATGTTGGTAAAGCCCGAACCGAGCTCGAGGACAGGCGCCAGCAAATGCTGGACTTGTCCGAAACGCTGGCTGCCACAAGCCGCCGCCTGGAAGCTGCTCAGATGGAGCATGACGCCGCCCACGGATTCACGCCCGCCGCGGCCGAGCCTAGCCTGGCCGCTGATACTCGCGCCCGGGGAGGAGCGATCGGCCGGGCCTTCACCGCCGGCTGGACCGTCTATGAGACCCCAGTCAAGAACATGCGTGCTACGGAGGCAGCCACGGTCGGCCTCGACCAACTCGCGGGCGAGGAGCTCAAGGAGCGCATCGGGCGGATGCGTGAGCTCCTCCACGCCGCCAACACCCAGCAGGATCGCCTCAACCAGCTCGCCAAGCCGGCGGGGTCCGGCTCCGCCCGCCTTGGCGGACCCGGCGAACTCCTGCACATGGCCTCTTCGCCGCCCGGCAAGGCGCTCTCCGGCCAAGGCCGGAACCGGCGCAACCCGGCCGGCACCGCCACTGACGCTCTGGGCAACGAGCCCGCCCCAGAGACCCAGCACGGACCCGGCCAGCCTGGCTAGCATCCGGCTCTAGCCGACCCGGCCCCTTGGGGCCTGGCCGCCAGTGGACTCGGCCTGCGCGCCATCGCCGACGCCGACGCGCGCCACCGCCTTGATCAGCTCGCTCGCTCCATGGAGGTGGAGGAGAGAGGCGCTATCGAGCCGGCGTGTTTCGGCCCACGCATTCGGGAGGAGCCCTTCCCCATGGGGTTCGCGCTTCCCCGCGACACCCCGAAGTACAATGGGACCGTGAAGCCAGAAGACTGGCTCACCGACTACACCACGACCATTGGCATCACCAGTGCCAATCGTCGTCTCGCCATGCGCTACGCACCGCTCATGCTCCAAGGATTGGCTCGCATATGGTTGAACAGCCTGCCGATGGGCAACATCAACACATGGGTCGATTTCGAGGAAGCATTTGTCCGCAACTTCACGGGGACGTAAAAGCGACCCGGTCGCCCCAGTCAGCTCGCCATGTGCATGCAGGGGCCGACGGAGACCGGCCGTGAGTACCTTGCACGCTGGACCGAGCTCCGGAACAGCTGTGAGGGCGTCCATGAAGTCTAGGCGATCCAATACTTCGTCAGTGGGTGCCGAGACGGCCCCCTCTTCAAGCACAAGCTTCTACGCCCTGAGCCGGCCACCATGGCCGTGCTCATGTTGACGGCGGACAAGTACGCCAACACCGACTCCACCATGAAGATCCAGGTGGCGCTGGATGAGGCTAGCAAGGCGAAGCCGGTCCCTCCATAGAAGCCGGCCGGCGAAGGCAGCCGGCAGCAGCACCACCAGAACAACAAGCGCAAGGCCGAGCAGCCGGCGCAACGTAACGACAACCAGCTCGTCACGGCCGCCGAGCCCGCGGCGGACCCGGCAGCGAAGCACCGACAGACTGGCAAGATGGCATGGCGACCCGCCATGAGCTTTGAAGAGATGCTCGACGCCCCATGCAAGCACCACAGCGGCGCAAGACCCTCCAAGCACACGCTTCGACAGTGCGCCATCACCAAGCGCATCATGAGGGGCGACGTCCCGCCTCCTCCGGCTCCGGCTCCGGCTCCGGGCGCGGGACAGCTGCCTCCGCCGCCCCCCGCCGGCGGCACGATGCGGAACGACGCCTACCCAGACCAGAATGCGGCCTACGTCGTCTTCACCAGCCTCGACGACGACAAGCACAGCAAGCGCCTCCTCCGGTAGGAGGTGAACACCGTCATCCCGGCCAAGACGGATTTCATGCATTGGTCGGAGCGCCCGATCACCTGGACCCGGGAGGATCACCCGGCAGTCATGCCGAGTCCGGGTGGATACGCCCTCGTCCTCAACCCTACAATCTTTGCGCGGCGCACATGCAAGTTCTCCCGAGTCCTCATCGACGGCGGCAGGAGCATCAACATCCTCTACTATGACACAATGATCAAGCTCGGCCACAAGGCCGAGGACCTGGAGCCAACCCGGACCGTCTTCCACGGCATCGTACCCGGCCTCTCCTGCTCACCCATTGCCCGGGTCCGGCTCGACGTCCTGTTCGGCGACAGCAGCCACTTCCAACACGAACCAATCTGGTTCGAGGTGGTGGACCTGTCCAGCGCGTACCATGTGCTGCTGGGCCGGCCCGCGCTCGCCAAATTCATGGCGGTTCCCCACTATGCGTACCTGAAGATGAAGATGCCGGGTCCCAAGGGCCTCATTACCGTCACCGGCGACTACCGCAAGTCTCTGGAGTGCACCCGAGACGGCGCCAAGCTGGCCGAGTCGCTGGTCATTGCCGATGAGCGGTGCCAGCTCGACCGGATCGTCACCCTGGCCGGCGAGGCCTCCGACGCGTCGATCCTGACCCTGGACCCGGCCGATGAGGCTGCCTTCAAGCCCTCCAAGGAAACCAAGAAAGTGAAGTTGAACCTATAGGCGCCCGCCTCGACAGCAAATAGGAAGGCGAGCTCGTCGACTTCCTCCGTGAGAATCGGGATATCTTCGGATGGACCCCCAAAGACATGCCGAGGAAGTACACCGAGCACAAACTCCACTTCCGCAAGGATGCCAAGCCTGTCCGTCAACCCCTCCATCGATTTTCCGAAGAGAAGAGAAGAACCATTGGTGAATAGGTCGCCAAGCTCTTGGCGGCCGGCTTCATAATGGAAGTGTTTCACCCCGAGTAGTTGGCCAACCCAGTCCTCGTCTTGAACAAGAACAAGACCTGGCGCATGTGTATCGACTACACCAGCCTCAACAAGGCCTGTCCCAAGGATCCGTTCGCCCTCCCGCGGATCGACCAAGTCATCGACTCGACCACCGGGTGCGAGCTGCTGTCCTTCCTGGACGCCTACTCCGGCTATCACCAAATCAAGCAGGACCCGGCCGATGCCCTGAAGACGTCCTTCATCACGCCCTTCGGAGCGTACTGCTACATCACCATGTCGTTCAGGTTGAAGAACATCGGCGCCACCTTCCAACGCTGCATGCAGAAGTGCCTGCTACCGCAACTCGGCAAGAACATCCATGTGTACGTGGACAATATCGAAGACCAAGCAGCACCTCACGCTCCTCGACAATCTGAAGGAAACATTCGCCCCTCCGTGAATACAAGGTCAAGCTCAACCCGGAAAAGTGCGTCTTCGGTGTCCAAGCCGGAAAGCTGCTCGGTTTCCTCGTCTCGAAACGCGGCATCAAGGCGAACCCGGAGAAGATCAAGGCCATCAAGCGCATGCGCAAGCCAACCCGGCTGCGTGATGTCCAGAAGTTCACAGGCTGTCTGGCCTCGGTCAGCCGGTTTCTAAGCCGGCTGGGCGAGAAGGCACTTCCCTTGTACCAGCTAATGAAGAAAACAAGCCCGTTCGAGTGGAACGGCAAGGCGAACAAAGCTTTCCAAGACCTCAAGCGCATGCTCTCCACCGCACCCATCCTGGCCGCGCCGATCGACAAGGAGACGCTCTTGCTCAACATAGCCGCGACCTCGCGGGCGATCAGCACGGTGCTGGTGGTCCAGCGTCCGATCTACTACCTGAGCGAAGTGCTCTCCACCTCCAAGCAGAACTACCCGCACTACCAGAAGATGTGTTACGGCGTGTACCTCACCGCCAAGAAGCTGAAGCAGTACTTTCAAGAACATGTCGTCACCGTCGTCAGCACGGCGCCTATCGGAGAAATCATCGGGTGCCAGCACGCCTCCGACCGGGTCGCCAAGTGGGCGATCCAGCAAGCTGGCCACACCATCCTCTACGAGCCCCGCACCACGATCAAGTCTCAGGCCCTGGCCGACTTCCTCGTCGACTGGACTGAGACCCAGTACCTGCTGCCGCCTCCCGACTCGACACATTGGTGCATGCACTTCGACGGGTCCAAGATGCGACTCGGCTTAGGGGCCGGCATCGTACTGTCATCTCCGAAGGGTGACCGACTCCGCTACGCACTCCAGATCCACTTCGCCGCCTCCAACAACGTCGCCGAATACGAAGCCCTTGTGCACGGCCTCCGGCTTGCCAAGGAACTCGGCATCCGGTGCATCCTGTGCTACGGCGACTCAGACTTGGTGGTACAGCAGTGCTCCGGTGAGTGGGACGCCCGCGACTCCAACATGGCAAGCTATCGCTTCCTCATCTAGAAGCTGTCCGGATCCTTCGATGGCTACGAGTTCCTCCACGTCCCGCGCACGGAGAACGAGGCAGCCGACACGCTCGCCAAGATTGCCTCGTCATGTTAAGCCATCCCATCCGGCGTCTCCCTCGAGCACCTTAGCAAGCCGTCCGTCAAGCCGTCGCCGGACTCCGAGTCCATCCACGTCCTAGAAGACCCGGCCGCGCTGCAAGCCGGCCCGGGGACAGCTCAACCCAGCCCGGGACTGCTGAACACGGCCCGGGGGATGCTCAACCCAGCCCGGGGGCCGCTCAGCCCAACCCGGCCACCATCACCCCGGACCCGGTCGTCGCCATCACCAACCCGGGGGCTGCTCAACCCGGCCCAGGAGCCGCCGACTCGGGACCCACCCAGGTGGCCGTCTTCACCGCCATCACGGCCCCATCTTGGGCCTTGCCGATATCAGAATGGCTGGAGAATGGGGTTCTCCCCATGGACGAGACCGAGGCTCGGCAAGTTCAGCACCGGCGTCCGCCTACAACATCATCAACAACGAGCTCGTCAAGAATAGCTCTACCGGCATGTTCCAGCGCTGCGTCGTGCAGGACCGCGACATCGACATCCTCCTCGACATTCACTAGGGCGAGTGCAGGCACCATGCCGCATCTCGATCCCTCGTGGCTAAGGCGTTCTGCCACGGCTTCTACTGACCAACGGCCCTTGAAGACGCTGAGTCGCTCGTTCTCAAGTTCGAAGGATGCCAGCGCTTCAGCAAACGCAGCCACCAGCCGGCGTCAGCACTCCGCACCATCCCGATCGCCTGGCCTTTTGCGGTCTGGGGACTCGACATGGTGGGACCCTTCAAGACCACTCAAGACGGCATGACGCACTTGCTGGTGCCAGTGGACAAGTTCACCAAATGGATCGAGGCAAGACCAATCAAGAAACTGGACGGGCCAACAGCCGTCTGGTTCATCAAGGACACAGCGGTGCGCTACGGCAAGCCGAACAACATCATCACCGACCACGACACCAACTTCGCCAAGGGCGCGCTCGAGCAATACTGCTCTGTCTCCGGCATCCGCCTCGACCTGGCCTCCGTGGCACATCTGCAGTCCAATGGGCAGGTCGAGCGGGCCAACGGACTCATCTTGTCCGGTATCAAGCTGCGACTCATTGAGCCACTTGTCCGCTCACTCGACAGTTGGCTCGACGAGTTGCCCGCGATTCTCTAGAGTCTGCGCACGACACCAAACCGGTCGACCGGGTTCACCCTGTTCTTCCTCGTCTATGGATCCGAAGCCATCATCCCGACCAACGTCGAGTTCGACTCGCCGCGCGTCATGATGTACACCGAAGCAGAAGCAAGAGAAGCACGTGAAGACGGCGTCGACCTGCTCGAAGAGGCGCGCCTTCTGGCACTTAGCCGCTCGGCTATCTACCAGCAAGGCCTGAGGCACTACCACAACAAGAAGATCAAGCCTCTCGCATTTCACGAAGGTGACCTCGTCCTCCGACTCGTCCAAGAGCAGGCAGGCCAGCACAAGCTATCCTCTCCATGGGAAGGCCCGTTCATCTTGAGCAGGGCTTTGCACGACTGCAACACCTACTACCTCATCGACGCACGCAAATCGAAGAAGCGCAAGAGGGACACCACCAGCGAAGAAACGACCCGGCCATGGAACGCGGAACTCCTCCGTCCGTTTTACAGTTAGCCGAACGAATGTATGTATCAACGCCTTTTGTAAGCATATGAAACTTCGGGGTCACTGAACGAGACTCGAGGGCTGCCTTTTGCCGACCAATTTATTGCGTCCATATTTCACACCACTTTACTACCGAACCCGGCCGCCGGCTTGACAAGCTCGACCCGGGCGCTCGGGGCTCGCCGGCTCGATCATCACCTTGCCGCTTCACTTAGTGATTCCTGATAAGTTAGGATGCCGCGGCCCCCCACTTCACCCTAAAACCGCAGATCCAGCTCTGGCTGACGGCGCGCAAGCACAACGGGCTAAAGCTCCCCTATGATTCATACACTAAGTTAAAGCCGCCGGGTCGACCAACCCGGCCCGACGCTCGTCAACTAAGTTAGCCGCACGACCGGCTGCTCACCAACCGACCAAGTCGGATTGCCGCCAGTCGGCCCAGTGGGTGTTTCGCTTGCGCTCAACGTTTTTAAGGACCCAACTCCTGCGGCCGCCTCTCGAAGAGCCGAACTCCATGTCACGGACCGGAGCCT
>NC_041389.1:555232073-555272376 GCF_002162155.2 Triticum dicoccoides
GAAATAAGTTCAAAAAAAGCAGAAGGCAAAAAGCAAATAAACACTCACAACATTTACACATAAATGTTTCAAGCAAAGGCCCACGGCCCAAGTTCATTACACCCTGAAAACCCCCAGTGGGTGGGTGGACCTGCTACTTAACAGAATTTTCTACAAAAGATTCTTAGGCATTCCCAGCGCCGCGCCGCGACGTTGACGCCCCCCTCCTCCCGGCCGGCCTTCGGGTCCAGCGAAGCACCGGTGTCCTCTTCGACCTCCGCGTCACCGTAGACGCCCGTCTCCTCCGAGCTGCCCCCCAGGTCACGAAGAAGCAAGCCGTAGTTGTCGCCATCCACGATCGTGCCTCTTCCATCCGTTCCAGATGGAACTCGTCGTGGAAGGCAAACTCGGCGATATAGCTGGCCCGGGAGGCGATCCAGCCGGCCTGCTCCTGCAACAACTGCTCCGAGCCAGCGCGCTAACCCATCAGCGCGTCCAGCTGAAGATCCTAATGCCAAGACAGCGTGATCCGGAGCGCCATCTCAGCATCGGCCCGGGTGGCGGAAACACGCCAGTCGCTAAGGCGATCCGGGCCCATCTCCAACCAATGCGCCAGACGCGAGAAGCTGCACGGATGGACGGAATCCGGCCACAAGGCCGCCATTATCGCGGTACCGGCTTGGGACAGCCGCTCCATCTGCGTCCCCAAGGCCCCAGCTGGGCCTCAGCAACGGCAGTGATCTCCGGGAAGGTCCAGGCCGTCAGCGGATCCGTCCCAGACCCAACAACACCGTCGGGTCGTGCTGATAGCGGACGGCTTCCTCCGCCGGCTGCTGCGTCTCCGGAAAGGCCCCTGCAGCCAAAGACGAAGCAAGTCAGAAGAGCAACAAAGAAGAAAGGGCCGAGCCCCGACCTGGCAAACAACGAAGAAGCAACACTTACTTGAGAAAGACTCTTATAGGTGTTGCGCCTTGAGCAACGTACCACGTCGCTCCCGCTCCAAGACATGGTCCTCGAGCGCCTTCTCCAGGTCGGCCGCCTTAGCAAGGGCCGCCTTCAGCTCGGCGTCCTTGTCTTCAGCCGCCTCATGGCAGCGAGCCTCGGCCTGCGGGCCTCCTCAGCCGTAGTGGCCTACTCCCGTAGATGCTCCACCTCGGCCTGGAGCCGGCCCTTGTCATCGGCCAGCTGGCTGCGCTGCTGGTCCGCCTCGACCAGGGCTTGCTGCGCCTCCACCGCCTTGGCCGCCTCCGCCTTAAGAAGCTCCACCTCGGCCTCGAGGCGGCTCTTGTGACCCGCCAGCAGCTCGTGCAGCCGATTGGCCTCGTCAAGAGACCGCCGGGCCGTGGCCGCTCCGCCCTCGCCTGCGCCGCCTCGACGCCGGGACGGCCGGAATCAGCAACGAGCCGGTCATAGTGATGACCAGCCCGGAACAGCCGGGTCCGCCAAGACAGCACCTCGGCTACAAAGAGGAAGAACTTAGCAGAAAGAAAATAAAATAAGACAAGGCCTAAGATTTGGCCCAACCGTTACACAGTTGGCCCGAATCTCGGGGGCTACACCCAGTGGGTGCGCTAGCGCGCCCCCACTAGAAGAAAAGAACTCAACAAAGTACCTGCAGCGATGCGAAGCTCCTCCTCCTTGGCAGCAAGCTGCTCCTTGAGCTCCCGATGCTTGCCCAGGAGCCGGTTGAAGGCGGTAACCCGGAAGGCGTCAAGGTGCTGAAGAGAAGACCAAAGTCAACACAAGGCCAACGCTCCTAAGGTTCGACCCAACTACTACATAGTTGGCCCGAACCTCGGGGGCTACACCCAGTGGGTGCGCTGGCGCGCCCCCCCAGAGATAAAATCACAAGAAAACAAGAAGAAGAAGCACTTACCAGGACGGCGCGCTCCAGGCCGCGCGTCCGCTCCGTCTTGGCCTGGGCGAAGGCCTCAAGGCGCTCCGTCCGGCCTAGCAGACGGCAGCTGACGGCATCCAGCGCCGCCTCTTCCTGGGTCTGGGGCCCGAAGACGACCGCGCACCCGCTCCGCGCGGGCTGCGGCACAGCAGCTCGGCGCCCGCCCTGCCGGGGCACTAAGGCGTGCCCCCCGCTGGCCGCTTGCGACGCGGCCAGCACCTCCTCCGACGCCCCTTCCGGCACCGACGACGATCCGGACACCGGGGCGCCTTGCGTCACCACCGCAGGCACCGCCGCCTGTTGTGCCTCCTCCATAGCCGACGGCGCCTCCGGCGCTGCCGCCTGCGGCGCCCCCTCCAGGACGCCGCCTCCACCACCATCAGCCCCCCCGCGCTCGACAATGTTGGCTCGCCGCGGGGTATCATCCCCCACCTCCGCGGCCTCCTAGTCGAGGAGCACCACCTCGGGCCGGCCCCCACGGCCACGCTCCCTCACCGACGACGGTTCAAAAACCGTCGCCTCCACCACCATGCCCTCCGGCATCTCGCGCCAGGCCGGCTCCACGCCGCCTCGCGCCCACGTCACCGCTGCGTCGGTCCAAGCCCGGACCGACGTCGCCTCCAGCTCTGCCTCGGCCTGGTTCCTATCACGCCAGGCCAAGGCCTTGGTGTCATCCGGGTCCAGGCCGAGGTCCGAGTCGCCTCGTCCCTCCTCCCCGGCCAGGACGGCGAGGTCGGACCGGCTCCTGCGGAACGCGGTCCCTTCGGTGGCCGCGGCCTCCGCCGCCGCCCTCGCCAGCGCGATCGGCGACCTGAAGAAGAAGGCAAAATAAGCAAAAGAGACAAGAAATCAGGGCGCAGGCAAGAAACAAGACTTACCCCGTCAAGACTGGGACCGGAGTCGACTTCGCGGGCTTCTTCTTGGCCAGCATTCCAGGCTCGTCCGGGTCAGCTGAGCACTTTGATCCGCGGGGTCGCGGCGCGACGCTGTCCTTGCCATGCGGATGGCTCGGCGCCGCCCCATGCGAGGACCCGGCTCCGCCCGCGTCGCTGCTTCTCCCGCCCAATGCTGCTACACCAAGCAACTGGCGTCAGCATCGCCTTCACCGCGACACGAGCAACAATTCAAGACAAAATGAAGAATAGAAAGACTCGAAGCTTACCGGCTCAGCGCACGGCGTTGGACTCGACCACCTCCTCGCCGCCTTGGGCCGCAGGCTCCTCTGGTGCCACCGGCGCCACCTGCAGCGGAGCCCAGGCGTAAGGATGCCGGCTCGCATTTAGAAGAACCTCTAGTGACGCGTCGGGACGAACAAGAAGATGCGTGGCGGCAAAGTAGGAAGACCAGATGCTCACCTGCGGCGCCGGGTTCGCCTGGCTATACGGCGCCTTGCCGAATCACCAATCCTCTCCAAGATTGGCCCTGGAGATGACGTTGACGGCGCGCGCGGCCTGCTCCCCAGACAGCCGCGTCGACCCCATTCGGTTGGGGTCCTGTAGGCCGATCATCTCGCCGATGAGGCAGGAGCACCTCTGAAGTGGGAGGACCCGGCGGGTGACGAACGCGGCGAGAAGGTCCGTTCCGGTGAGCCCCTCCTGCGTCCTCATCACCGTACCCGCTCGCAGAGGTTGATGATCTCCTGCGACGGGTGCCGGGGAGAGTAGCCCCAGTTCATCTTCGCCCGCGACGGCGCGATGGCGAAAGGGGAAGATTGATGTGGTCCGCGCCATGATTGCGGACGTAGAGGAAGGAATTCTGCCACTTCTTGGCAGAATCCTCGAGCGGAATCTTGGGGAAATCTGCCCCCGACCGCTTGGAGATGACGGCGGCGCCGCAGTTCGCGAACTCCCCGGACGACGGGCCCTGCTGCTTCAGGGAGAAGAAGTGTGCCCAGAGGTCGATCGTCGGCTCGACCCCCAGGTACCCCTCGCACAGGGTCACGAAGCCGAAGAGTTGGACGATGGCGCCGGCGCCGAGATGGTGCGGCTGAAGCCCGAAGAACTCCAGGAAGGCGCGGAAGAAGGTGCTTGCCGGCAGCCCGAGCCCGTGCTCGAAGTGAGTAAGGAAGATGACGCGCTCCTGCCCCTCGGGTCGGGGCCTTTGCTCGCCACGCGACAGGCGGACACCAACGTCCGTCTCCCGCGGCAAGCGCAGCGAAGCTCGAAGCTATGATGTCATCGTTGGTGACATTGGAGCCCATCCAAGAGCCCGACGACAGTGCCATGGATAGAAGCGGAAGGAAGAAGGACAACGGAGAAGAGCTCTGCTCGGGGCCGCGGGCGCAGCTGTGCGTCAGTGGCAAGGAGCAGAGCGAGAGCAGGGGGACAGGAGGGCGCGAGCGAGAATAATGCCCACCGCCTTGCCCCCCTCGATTTATAAGCCCCGGTTCAAACGTGGGAAAGTGGGATCGTCTGCACGCGCCCATTCCACTACCCCGCTATAAGTGCGCACGTACACACGCACTAACTGCGTGGGGAAGTGCAACCGGCCCCTAGACGCCGCAATAAATCCGCGCGCGTGGCCAAGGGCGCGCGGCGGTGGGGCCCCGGCCCGTCACCCAGTCCCGTCACGCGCGTGGCCTGTCAGGCCCCTCCGGCTTCCGGGCACCACGTGGCACCAGCGTGAAGCCCGAGGGATCGCCTCAAGATTCGATGGACTCCTCGGTTCCTGCCACGACCGGGATCCCGCGATCCGGTTTTCGAAAAAAGCGGAACACAATGGGTGTTGTCGGACCCGGCGTTCACAGATTCCGCCTTGCTCAAGGGGGAAGCTGCGAAGGCCCACTCATCCAAAGACGGCGGACCTTCACAACTTCGGGGACTACTATCGGGGGGATGAACCCCAGGCAGGCAACGGAACCCGGATCTATTTCAAAAACAGCAGGGCCTGCATCGCCCCGCAAACCGGCGTGCGCCAGGCCGGGTTGCTCGACCCGGCAAGGCGCGCAACCCGGCCAAGACCCTTGACTCGGCAAGGTACGTCGACCCGGCCGCAGCGGCTGGCGCAAGGCAACTCAACCCGGCGCAACCTTGGCTTCCCCAGCAAGCCAACCCACCCGTGGCGTCCACGACAACCCAGCCACGGGTCAGCTCCCGTCCCATCCAGGCCGTACGATGGGACGAGATCTCAATCACTGATGACCAAGACTACAGTGCCCCCGCCCATGCCCGTGGTCAGCCAAAGCGTGGCAACAGTGCCCCTTACCTACCCGCTGACCAGGGCTGGCACGGCAACAGTGTTCCCACCCTCACCGCTGATGACAGCAAGCGGCGGCCTGACGGAGAACACTATGCGCGGCTCAACTCGACCACACCATGACGATCGACAAGACAGCGCATAGTCCCCCTAGGCACGCGGGGCCCGCACCTAGGGGAACCCGGCGAACCACAAGCCCCCAAGCGGGACCCAGCCTGGTACCCCGGACGCCGACAATATGGACCCACCGACTCAGCATATTACCATTGTAACCCTGGGTGGGTTGGTTTATAAAACCCCCCAGGAGTCCACGCCTACAGAGGCAGATGAGGAGATACTCAACAGAGACATACGAGACACACGGCGTGCAAAGCCACACGAGATAGAACAAGCAAGATAGGACTAGCCACTAGATAGCAACACCAAGGAGAAGGAGCAGCCGGAGCCTCGGCCATCCTCCTCCCTCCTCCAAACAGCTCCAGGAGCGACATTGTACTATCAGCCATCCAACTAAACTTGGCAGGACAAAGGGTGTTATCTCTCCGGAGAGCCCCGAACCTGGGTATGTCCGGCGTCCCGCACCTGTGCATATCAACCTCGCCTCCGAAGCCCACCAGCGCCCTCGAGCCTCCTCCTCTCTTTAGCCATCCCTTGGCATCTTCCGTGCACCCACCACGACAACACTGCAACATCATGTGGATGAAAGTCGGTACTGACCTTTCTTGAGCAAGATTTGAAATAGCTCGAGAGGAATACTGGACACATATCCCAACACATATATAAAATCTCGATCTCCTTTTGTGCAGTTCCACCAAAATTAAGCAAAGTCGCCGGTGTGACATTCAAGTTGAACTGCACAAAACACTCTTAAAACATAAGTGTTTCGCGTAGCGAAGCAAAATGTCGTAATAGCAACAAGTTGAATAGATATTCCTGTTTAAACAAAGGCAAAAAGGAATCAATTACTAGCTAATAAAGGAGGATGAAACATGTGGCCACAAAAATGGTAATCCCGCCAATCCCTAACAAGTGTTGCAGTTTTGAAATAAGATTTGGTAGTTAATTCTGAGAGTGGCATTGCTTAATTTTACCAGCGGCATTAGATTAATGAAAAGCATAAACAGTTCCAGGGGAGAGTGGGTGCAACAACAATATGTGCTTTCATCTACTTATAAAGGGGGTGATGCAGAGTTTGTTGTAACAAAGCAACATGCATCATATCTGGGTTGGCCCCATTTTTGTTCACTACTTAATGGGAAAAGACAGCAATACAATAGCTTCATTTCAACATTTATTTAAAATAGTACCAAAACAAGTAGCACAACATCTCAAAGCACACTGCACAATCATGTGGATGAAGGCCTGTACTGACCTTTCATGAGAAGACCAACATAAAATACGAATCTACCAACGCAAATAGGAAATCCAATCTCGTTTTGTGCAGTTGCACTGAAATCAAGCAAAGTGTTTCACGTAGCGAAGCAAAATGTCACAATAGAAACAAGTTGAATAGATATCCCTGTTGAAATAGAGGCAAAAAAGGAATCAATTACTGGCTAATAAAGGATGATCAAACATGCAGCCACAAAAATGGTAATCCTGCCAATCCCGAACAAGTGTTGCCGTTTTGAAATAAGATTCGGTAGTTAATTCTGAGAGTGGCATTGCTTAATTTTACCAGCGGCATTAGATTAACAAAAAGCATAAACAGTTCTAGGGGCGAGTGGGTGCAACAACAATATGTGCTTCCATCTACTTATAAAGGGGGTGATGCTGAATGTGTTGTAACAAAGCAACAAGCATCATGTCTGGGTTGGTCCCATTTTTGTTCACTACTTAATGGGAAAAGACAGCAATACAATAGCTTCAATTCAACATTTATTTAAAACAGTGCCAAAACAAGCAGCACAACATCTCAAAGCGCACTGCACATCATGTGGATGAGACCAAGATTTGAAACAACTCGCCACAAAGACTGGAAACAAATCTCGATCTCCTTTTTGCAGTTCCACAAAAATTAAGCAAAGTCACCGGTGTGACATTCAAGTTGAACTGCACAAAACACTCTTAAAACATAAGTGTTTCGCGTAGCGAAGAAAAATGTTGCAATAGCAACAAGTTGAAGAGGTACCCCTGATTTAACAGAGGCAGAAAATTAAACAATTACTTGCCGATAAAGGAGGATGAAACAAACAACGACAAAATGAAGCATCTAACTTATCTTGATGGAAAACAAAGTAGGATAGTAGCATTTCTAAAATGGTTGCATTGATTCATATTAACAGAGACATTCTCTTAGAACAACATTCGTTAAAAAATGTAATTTACTTTTAACAGTGGCATTGCTTCAATTTTCCGGCGGCATTCTTAGATTACCAACAGCAAAATAGTTGTATGGGACATGGGACATGGGACATGCTAACACCATGTGCGTCCACACGTATAAATGGGTTATGCAGAGTATGTAGCCAAGCAGCATATCTGCGTTGGTCCCATATTTGTTTTCTTCAACCTTTTTCCTATGTGAGGGCAGCAAATCTAGTCCTGCACAAACTACCCAACCCCCCGGTTTCGGGTTACCCCTTTTTTCCCTTTTCGACCAACAAAGTGGCTGGATAGCCAGTCTATACTACTTTCCCTCACTCCTTTCCTCATTGAACCACGTCCTAGATTCATGCTCCAGCCCATCGCACCATTCTTTCCTCTTTGAACCAAGACCTAGATTCGACTACAGATCGAAAAAGATCCACATGCAGCTAGATCAATGATGGTTTCAGAGAAACTTATACCTTAGGGTCGTCGGGATGTGGCAAGGCATGCGGCGGGAGGCCGGATCTGCCCACACTACATACGATCGCGAGGAAGAAGGGGTCGGTGGCGCTCCCGCACATGTGCTGGGTGAAAGAGAACAGCGCAACCGGCAGTGGATTGCCTCCCTCACCGAAGGCGATAGAGGGAATGCTGCACCTCCTCCCCTTCCCAGTGCGACAGGATCCGGATGCCTCGTTCACCAGCTGTGAGGGGGTAGATAGAGACAAGAGGCCAACGCAGTCTTGTTTAGATATGGTGAAGAGGGTGAGAGACTATGAATATAGCAAACCCTAGCAAAGGAACATTGAGCCTCCAGCTTGTATATATATATATGTAGTGCGGCGAGAGTGTGGAGAGTGCAAACCCTAGTGAACAAGCGCTGAGGCTCTAGCTTATATATATAATGTAGTACGGACTGAGCTCCGGTGCCTTAACTGCACCTGCTTTTTGCTATATGACAGGTGGGCCAGCCACATTTTGGGCCCACCTGTCATAAACCCAAAGGCAGGTGCACAAAAGTCAATGAAGCTGCGTCCATATAGTAGTCGTGTATATAACTAATATATAGTGGAGTGGTTTTCTTATTCTCTCCATAACAATCGTTTTAAATTGTGTAAGTACGAAACAAAACTCTTTATTTAACGTACCAGTAAAGAAAACTACTACGGAGTACGTCCGATGAACTAACGATCCACGCGTCCTGGTCGCACTTCCTGTCCTTCACGTGCGGTACACACCCTCCCTTAAGTGAACAACCACACATGCACCAAATTATTGGAAACATGTGAGAGTGTGTACAAATAAAGAATTTTAATTTCAATTATTAGAAAGGTCTGAGAGTATGTACAGTTTGCCTCTCTAATAATTATGGTCAAACTTTACAAAGTTTGACTTCAGTCAAATCTAATGTGCAGAGTAAATAAAAATGGAGGGCTACTATGTCCATCCGGGTTTTTAGTCCACACCATTTTTTAATCAAAGTTAATAGCTGGACAAATAAAATTACAGGGGAGCTGGAGACAAAGTTGTGAGAAGGCTTAGAAATCAATCCAAAACTTATGCTCTTAGTACCAGTGTTGATCCTTCTTCGAGGAAACATTTCGTTCAAAGCCAATTGTGTGATAAAATTGCACCAACGTGAAAGACGACTGCGTCTCCAATGCAACCAAGCTGAACTGACGAATGATATCATCTTTGTGGGTAACAAGCAAAGAGCACTAATGGAAGAAAACTTGTTTTTCATTGAAAATCGATCAGCTTCACCAGCCGACGCAACCATGAGGTGCAACCATGAGCATCGATAGGTCATCATGGTGATGCATTATCCATTTGGCATCAAGTTTGGGTGAGACACCTATGAAGTTCAACAAATCCTCACCGTGGTCTGTTTCTTCTCAGTAATCAAGCTTGAGGAAGGAAGAACCACGTGGCAGAGGACAGTGAGGCGGAACAACAATGGCCATCCAATTTTGTGCAGTTCCACTAAAATTGAGGAAGACATGCCCGGTTATGGAGATACGCATCGCTGTTTCCAAAAATATAAAAAAGGGATATAGTGTTGTTACTTTGTTTTGCAAGATTAACAACTACATCTCAATTGTCAATAAGAATTAATGAAAAGTACACCAACAAATAGAAGCATCATGATTATCTTGATGGGAACTAAACCAGGATACCCGAGAAAAAAAGCATTTCTTCATTTAACCAGTGATAGTATTAGATTAGCAGCAACATTAGGAGCATATGGACAATGACCGCACAACCACCATGTACTTTTTGTCGAAACAACATGTATACCTCCATCGAGGCATAAATCAGGACAACTTTTTGAGTGGCATTTCCTCTATAATAGTAGGTGATGTTGGACCAGCCAACGAACCCTAGCTACTATACATGGGGAGCTAGGGAGTAGTCGCATAGAAGAAAACCCGCATGCAGCGACCCCGGGAGCTGGACCAGTACAAGAAGTTATACCTCAGGTGGGCGAGATGTCGCTTAGGCAGGCGGGCGGGATCTGCCCACACGACGGCAATGAACAAGGGCGCGGAGGACCTTCGTCCGCGCCAGTGTCGGCTCCGAGAGGACGATGCGCATCGGCTTCCTCCATCGCCGATGACGACAACGTCAACGCTGCACCTCCTCACCTCCCATAGCAGACATGATTTGGCCGGATCTGTGACCACCGGTGACGAGAGAGATAGAGTGGACACTGTCATCTTGTTTTGATATGGAGAGGGTGACAGAGCGAGATGCAAGAAACTCTATCAAACAAGAGGCTATAATGGAGTAAAAAAATCTCTCCATAGCAGTGTTTTTAAATAGAATACGCGCGTTCCCGGAAAAAAGAAACGAAAACTGGCGGACAATTTTTTAACGTACCAAGAAAGAAAACTCGATCAAAAACACGCCCTCGCTTCTAGGTCGCGAGAGTCATCGTGCACACACATATAGACATAGACATGCATATCCGTGTTTACGTAAAATTCCATTTCCATCTCCATCTCCAATGATATTTATCCAACTGGCACATTATTTACGCTGTTAATTATAAGCAGCAATATTAACATACAACATCTCTTATTTGCGGGCGTCCGGACCGCTGCCACGGCCGCTCCTGATCAACCCGAACCCTCTTCATCACCCGCGCGTGCTTCCCGCCCGAAACGGTCAGTGCCACATTCATGCTCGGCCCGAGCGGACGCGACGTCTCACTGGCGCCGGCATTGAACCGCGCGCCGGCCGAGAGAGCGTTGCCCGCACTGCTTCCTTGTGCACGCGACTGCTCCGCGTTCAAAGGTCGCAATAGCTAGCCACAACATGCATGTAAAAAGTTCATGGGAGTCCGTGCTACATCTAGCTGTCCTCCCCCACCTCGTCAATCTCTTCCGGTAGTGCTAGTACTCCATGGCGCGATCCATCGACAAGCAGGTGGGAAAATTATCGTATACTCGGTTTGCGGTGAGTGGCATGCCAAGCTACCGTGTGGGGTCGAGCCGTGGAGGAGGGTGAGACACGAACGCGACAGACGCGATTTAAACGTTGGTTTTGCTCGATGGCGCGATCCAATGAAATGAAACATTGGTTTCTCTCCGTTTCCATCTTTTCTCTGAAAAACGGAAACTTTCCACTCCATTTTCATTCCTACTCCAAGGTTGCCCCGTTACAACATTCCATCAAATACAAATGAAAACTAACATGCATGCTGATGCATCTCAATGATTCATAGATCATAGCCAATATTTACTTCACAGCTAAAGACAAAAGTTGTGAGAGCGTGTACGAAAAAAAACTACTGATGGGGTCACTACAACTTAAATCCTAAATCCTAAACATGATTTAATTTCCTGGCTAGGTAGAACCTGTCGAAGGGAAGATGGCTGGCACCCTCAGATCATATGATGCTTTTGTACAGTTCCACTAAAATTGAGCTGAGCATCCCTGATGGCAAAGATATTGAAGAAGTGTGATTAGAATAATAGTACTGGCACTAGTTCACGAGACATAATTAAACTCATCACAAGTACGTAGAAGCCGGTAGAAGTAGAGAAAGATCGACATGGAGATGGAGCTACGTGGGGAGCTGCGGCAGTGGAGCAAGCCGGCTCCAAAAGGAAGATGTACAACCTGGGACGTCGGGTTATAGCTAGAAGGGCGGTTGGGATGTGGCATCGGCCCATACCGCGGTGACCCGCGATTGGGATGCACCGACTGTGGGTTTTCTCCCTCACCGATGTCGACCGTGTCTACGCAGAACATTGTTCCCTTCCCCCAGCTGGGGGATTAGGCCGGATATGTGACCAGCGGTGTGGCCACCGTCGTTCTATGCTTGTGAAGAGAGCAACCCAAGCAAGCAGGCTTGTAGCTTAGGCTCCTGCTAGTGTATATATAGTGGTTTTCTTTTTCTCTCCATATCAACCATTTTATATTGCGTACGTGTCATTGAAGAGTGAAATGATGGTTGCTTCTTCCAACTAACTTACTGTGTGATTTGACTGCTCCTTAGTGTCCCCTACACATACCCCCCCCTATGTGTATGCAACAGTCACACGTACACATGGACGCAAAAACGCGCGCGACGCCCTTAATGCATGCATGTCCAAGCACATGATAGAGCACACACAGTCACGCTCAAGTGCTCAACCTACACGTGCATGCACACACATACTATGCCAGGGTGAGCTAGTGACCATATAAACACCAAAATATGTATATATTGAGCGCGATGAGCGTATTATGAAGTCCATTGACCATATTTTTACAAATATACAATGACAAATAGTGTATTTGTCTCATTTGAAATTAAGCCATATTAACTGGAGAGGAGGCAGTATGGACTAGCATTACTTTGTTGTGTCCCGTCAACTTGCCAAACGAGTAGAAGCTTGCAGGACAGGACAAGCTTGCGCGCGGTGGCTCACAGGACAAGGAGAAACTTTTGACTAATGCAACCTCTCCCTCACTCAGGCGGTGGACGTGCAACAGTTAATTCCATGTCAGATTGCCAGAAGCATACACTATACTAGTACTATTATTGTTCGACTTTCCGAAGAGGCGAACAACCAAGCGCAAAGTTTACTAGTACTAGTACTACTACTATAGTCTACAACCAACCGGATGGAGGAGCGTCTGCACTCTTATTATATTTTTAAAATGTGATAAAGCAATCTTCAACACATTTGGTTCTCTTCAAGGGTTCTCGCATGTGATAATGGAAGTTGATTGCATGGAACACTCGCCACAATTCTCGCTTAATTCTGGCTCATATCCTGTTACAAATAGGAGCGCTCGGTAATATTTCCTCTTTTTTTGTTATTCGGCATGTAAACAGGTTAGCAAACCTTGCAGCGCATCTTTGTGCAAACCGTGCTTGCTGCACTTTGAATGTGGCCGAGAGCTGGCTTGATGAAACACCTCGCTTCCTACTTCTTTTTTTGCGGGGTATTTTGCTTCCTAGTGACCAGTGTCTTGGCTGATGGTCCTAAGAATGCTTATATATGAATAAAGCTCTCTCATTTACCTGCAAAAAAGATTAAGCCATATTAACCGGAAAGGAGGGAGTATGGACTAGCACTACTTTTGGGTGTGTCCCGTCAACTCGTAGAACGAGGAGAAGCTTGCAGGACAAGGTGAAGCTCGCTTATGCCTTTTGACTAATGCAACCTACCCTCGCCCAGGCGGTGGACATGCATCGGTCCATTCGGTGTCATATTGTCAGAGGCATACACTGTAGTACCCAACATGCGGAGTACCATCATTGTTCGACTTCACGAAGAGGCGAAGAGCCAAGTGCAAGGTTTAGTAGGACGAGTAGTACTACTACTGACCGCATGGTGGAGCATTTGTACTCTTTATTTTTTTTAATCTCTGATAAAGTACACGTTTATTCCAGAAAAGGGCGGAAAATGGCAGCCCAACATGTAATGATGATATCAACCAACCATGCTCGAATATATCTTGGCCTCCGTGCGAGCCCGTCTGTGTGTTCTCGCTCCTCGTCTCTCTCAAGGAACGGCGGGTTGGCCATTTTGCCATCAATTGAGATCGGTTTGCTCACACTCCGGTCCCACATGTCAGTGATATGCCAAGAGGAGGTGCGTTGACCGACTGGCCATACGCGTACTTGGTTTTGCACCTTCATACTACTCCTCCCTCCGTCACAGTTTACAGGGCGTGCTTCATTATGATGCATTTCTCTCAATGCATTTCCACCATCAGAGAGACTTTAGACGTGTTTGGTTTAATGCTCAATTAATTAGGGCGTGGTAACCGCAATCAAGTCCACTATTTTCTCTCGATGTACTACTACGGAGTGGAGTAAGTGCATGCATGTGTGTACCCGAGGTGGAAGCACTGCATGCATGTGTGTATGCATTATTTCCTCTAGTAATAGATGCCGTGATATAACTTCCAATGCTATTTTTCAGGCCGATCACTAGTCGCCTTGGTCCCAGAGATTTATTCTTTTTTTGAAGCGCGCTCTATAAACAGTGACGGATGGAGTAGTATGAGCGGATTCAAAGAAGAGTGTATTGATGGTTGCTTCTTCTGAGCAACTTACAGTGGGAAAGGTGTGGCTTATGATTTGACTGCTTCACTATTAATGCGGCGCAACAACCGGGCTAAGTCTCCCATGCGGTTGTGCACTACCCCCTCGGTTCTTAAATATACTCTGGAGTATTTGTCTTTCTAGAGATTTCAATGAGTGACTACTCAAATATTTGTCTTTTTAGAGATTCAAATGGACTACTGCATACGGATGTATATAGACATATTTTAGAGTGTAGGTTCACTCATTTTGCTCCGTATGTAGTCACTTGTTGAAATCTCTAGAAAGACATATATTTAGGAACGGAGGGAGTACATATACGAAGAAAAATGAGTGAATCTACACACTAAAATATGCCCATTTGAAATTTGTAAAAAGACAAATATTTAGGCATGAATGAGTATAATTTTGTGCATGGCACATGGACCCGGATGCTGAAGAGGCTTCTGGCAATGCTATCAAGCTTCCAGCATTTGTTTACATAATTGACGTACTATACAAATAATTTTCCAGCGACAGGAAATTGTACAATGGTGTGAGCTTTCAGCTTTGGTTTCGTGTGTCTTGCCATTGATGCTCTTTTAGAAACAATAAAAATCTAACTTCCTTGCTAATGCATCTCAATTATTAGCAGATCAGAGCTAATATTTACATCACAACTGAAGACAAAGTTGTGAGAAGGTGTTAAATTAAAATTGATCCATGCTTTCATTGGCAGCAACGTCCCCCCTAGCTCTGTCTAAATCAACAAGGCATGTTGGGAAAAAAGTAGCTGTCTAGAGCATGTAACATTCCGATCATTTTGTGCAGTTCCACTAAAATAGTGTTGAGCGTCCCTGTTCCAAAGATATTAAGTGTGATTACAATAATAGAGGACTACTAATGAACACACAAAAATAAGCCGGTCACCTTTGCAGTCTCTCTTAAGACTAACTAGTTGGAGAATTTTAGGCTCGGAGTTGGATGGGGAGGATAGAGCAAAACCAATCTCCCTTTGTGCAGTCGCACTGAAATGTAGAGACGTTGCCCGTGTGACATTTTAGTACAATTGCACAAAACACTCTTAAGAAAAAAGTGATTTGTGCAGTTCACCAAAAGGTCGCAATAGCAACCAGGTGAAATGGATAGCCCTGTTTGCAAAAAAGAGGTAGAAAAGAAACAATTACTGGCCAATAACAGCTGATGACACATGCGATGACAAAAAGAAGCATATTCCTTGTCCTAAGGGAGGATAACAGCACGGTTGTGTTTGTCTAAAACGGTGTGAGGACGAGATTGCAATATGGAAAGTACACCAGACGAGCTACGTTTTGGGCAAAGAACTATGGAAGATCCAGATGCAGCGACGTGGGAAGACGGGTAGTGGAGCAAGGCCGGAAGGGATACCTGGAGGTCGTCGGGATGTAACTAGGTGAGCGGTGGCGGGCAGAATCTGCCCATACTGCGGACGTAGCTTGGGCAGAGAGAACGGCGTGTACCGCAGATTGGGGCGTGCTTCCTCGGCGCCGTCGAGCGGAGGAACGATGCACTTTCTCCCTTTCCGCCGGCGGACGGGATGCGGCCGGATCAGTGACCAACGGTGAGAGAGAGAGAGAGAGGCCACCGCAGCCTTGTGTGAGATACTCTGAAGAGACACAAACCAGGCAGGCAGGTTCCATTGTATATAGTGGAATAGACTACCTTTTTCTCCATAAAAATCGTTTTATATTCTGTGTACGTGCCATTAAGCGATATAACTTTGTTTAAAAATAACGCGCCAACGCATCAAGTCGAACTTTCTTTCGTGCACGCGTGGTACACGACCTCCGTAGCTAAACAACCGCTACACACATTCAAATTAGCACGTGGGCTGCCATTTCGTATAGAAATGAGCTCCACCGTGTACCCGCGCGGTTGTGGCTAGGCACAAAGCTTGAGTACATGCACGGTGCACCTATTATCTTCTTGTATACGTACACCACCTACGTGGGGTTGTGTGAGAGAGGTACAAACATAGAGAAATATAGTGTGTGGGTTCATGAGAGTTTTTTTTGGGGGGGGGGGTCAATAAAAAAATGGAACATATGCAATGTGTGTGAAATAGAGTCCTGGATATATCATATATATAGAGGGGGCGATCCTCGAGAAGAGAGTGGAGGTATCATCGGCTTGAGGTGTCCATGGAATCGAAGAGAGGGATGATGTGTGTGTGTGTGTGCACGATCGATAAAGAGTGCCATCGAATTTGTGTGTGCCCACGTCAAAGATATAGAGTGGGTGGCCTACTGGAACGTGAGAGGGGACATGTGCAGTTTGTCTTTGTGGCATGGATACCTACCTACAGCGCTCGACTATCGGTGTGTAGTGGTGGGGGGGAGGAAGGCCTAATTAACTATAGAGGTACAATGTGTGGAGGAGGAGAGAGGCCTACCTCATGTATTAAGGGAGATCGATCTACCTCATGTATTAAGGGAGATCGATCAACATCCATGCATATGTGTAGGAGAGGAATAAGGTTGGGAGAGATACAGAGCTAGAGTATTGGAGGGATGGTAGTGGAGTTGCTTCTAACAAATGGTGGGGTGGGCTTGCTAGACAAACGGAGGGCACGCCTGCAATATCAATAAAAGCGGGGATGGTTGTCTGTCTGTGCACGTGCGTGTGAGAGACAGGTCAGGAGGCATGCACGAATGATGAGGGGGTACGATATGGCTGTGGTAAGCAGACGTAACTACATTGGAAGATCAATCGTCCTTTGTCAGAGAAAGGAGAGACATAACTTGTGAGGTACATCGATCTATGGGGGGGGGATAGTTAAAGTCGACCTAGGTATATGTTGGGAGATCGATCAGTACACATGCATGTGTGTGTTAGAAGTAAATAAGGCACGGGGAGAAGGATAGAGAGAGAGGGATGCATCTAGGAGGTGGTATGAGAGGCATACTATATCAAGGGGGAAGGAGTGTGGGAGTACGAGATCGATGAAAAGAGTGGTGTAACAGCCTGGATTTTGGCCCTTTTATTTTTTCTTTGGATTTATTTGGTTTTTGCTCTGTTTTTCTTTTTGGAGTAGTTCTGTGGCCCTGCCACCTGGGAAATCATCCTCATTTCCTCCTCCCAAGTGTCTAATCATTCTCAAAACCTTGCCAAAGATCATGTCACTTCATTCCTTGACCAAACCCTAAAATCTTTTTCTAGGGAAAATTCCTTTTTCATTAAAGGAATAACCCTATCTGCCCTAGGTTGTGAAGCAACCTATATTTCTGTCCATCCAAAAATCTCCAAATAATTCTCATAATCCCTTTGGGTCATATATAGTTCAAAAATAATTCCCCAATATTCCTTTTTCTATTCTACCCCGAATGGCACTTTGTGAAGGAGGTGTCATTTATATTTTTCCTAGGGCCTCCCAACCTTTTTGGGCATGATTATATGTCCAAATAATTTCCCCATGCACAAGTTCAAATTTATTTGCCTAGCCAATCTTCCTCAGTAAATTTTCAAAGTTTCTGTCAGACAGAAGGCTTTGTGAAGGATGTACTAGCTAGGAGTATCCAAATAAGTTGAACTTTTGCACACTTCTTAATGTCCTCATATTTAACCCCTCCACCAATTTGCAGACCTATCCAATCATCTATGTGAGCACAGGAGCAAATCTTTGATTCTGGCCTTATTTTCAGGTTGTGAAGCAAGTGTATTTTATATTGCTTTAAAAATCCTGATAAATTATCAGATCATTCTTATACCCATAAAACATCTCTCCACCCAATTTGGCATCATTTCATTGATCCATTTGATCACCAATATTATTCCAAGTTTCTGGTCAACAGAGATGTTTGTGAAGGAAGTACCATTTTGGCTTGGCCAATTGGTATGAGACTTTTTTATCATCTTCATAAGACCAAATGATCAAGCTTTGCCAAATCTTAGACCTAGTTGACACTCCATGTGAGTGCACCATCATGATGTTCATTTCTAACCAGATTATGTGGTTGTTAAGCAACTACATTAAATCTTTTTCCAAATCTCCTCAAAATTACTAGGATGTAAGTCCTTCTTTACCTCAACCTAGCAGACAAACTCTTTGGCTCCAAACCCTTTCCTATTGACCACCAGTTCTCACCCAAGTTTACTGCAGTAAACTTCAAAGGTGGCTAACTATTTAACCAGAGTGCCTTTAATCAAGTTACCCCCGTAGTTACAACCTACCCAGGAAGGACTAACCCCCAGACATCGTTTGGCATCGATTGTGGCCCTATGTGCGCCAGTGCACGCGGTGACCGCCTCTCTGGCATGCCATGGACGCGAGCTGGATGACTTCTTGCTCGGGCCCCTCCCCTGCTCGGCGTCCCAGCGAGCACGGGCCTGTCTAGCGTGTTCCCCGCGCAGTCTCCATCCTCATGGAGCCCTCTCCCCCTCCGTCAGCCCCTCCATCAGCGCTCATCGCCGCGCGCCCACGAGAGATCTGTGGCAGACCGAGCTTTTATGGCGCTCGGCCTCTTCCTCTGCCCCTCCCTTGGCCGTCTCTTCCCCGTGAGCTCTCCTATGTGCCTCCTGCATCGTCTACCTCCGAGTCCATGCGCGTGAGAGTCCGTGGCGCCGGCCATGCGTCCACGGCGACGCCAGCGCGGCTCCCTCTTGCCCGGCTATATATAGCCATCCCCGAGACCTCCCGAGCTCACCAGCAGCCTCGCCACCCTCCACTAGCCCCGCCCAGCTTCTTCCCTGAGCTCTAGGAGCTCTTTGTGCCCCCATCGCCGCCATGGCCGCCGCCTCTGTAGTCCCCGTCGCCGCGGCCTTCCCTCCGCTCAACCCCTCCCCGGCGGTCATTTTGACCCTGAATGGATCCGCCTCGTCGCCCTGAACCCGTCGGTATGCTCTGCGTCGCCGGAGACGGCCGGAGCAGCCTGCCCCATTGCCGGCCTCCGTCCTTGGTCCTCCTCTGTCACCGCTCCTCGCTGCCGTTCTGCGCCTCCCCAGCACTTCCTCTGGCCAGTGGTGGATGCGCCGCTTCTCCCTGAGCGTGCAGGTGTGCTGCACGGCGCGGGAGATGGCCGGAGCCGCCCGGGAGCCTTGCCGGAGCGCGCGGCCTCGGCTCTGTCCAGCGCCCCGTCGGGAGGAAGAAGGAAAGGGGCTGGGAGGAGAGAGAGGAAGGCGTTGACCTCACATGGGTCCCGCGGGCCCTGCGTGTCAGCCTCACGGCGTTGACCGGTCAGCGCCAGCGTGGATAAGTGACGGGCCCCACCCGTGGGACCCACACGCGTCAGCCCCGCCACTATTCAAATGGATAAGGTGAAGGCATATTCCCCAAATTACGTTTTCACCTTTTCTGTTCAGGCCCCTGGTTGAAAAGATTTTCATTACAGATGGGTCCCTGGCAGAAAAACATCCATATCTTTTTAACCGTAGCTCCAAATCAGGTGAAACCAACGCTCACTTCTTTGTTTCATCGAGCCCTTTCTGTTGGTGTCACTTTCAATATGTTTTGGCATACCGAAAATGACCATTTTGCCCCTGTCCTTAATCAGCCCCTTCGAGAGAGAACGATTTCCAGCGATCCTTTCTGCGAGCTTCTCGCATTTTCTCCCGGTGATTTCTTCCACCCCAGGCACACCCTCCATTTGCATGATTGCAATGCAGTGACATGGTTTATTTCATTTTGAACTTGTTTAAAATATTGCTTTAGCAACATGACTCGGGGCATGGCATTTTCTCGGAGTATTGTTTTGATCTTGCTGTTGCCATGCTATTGTTTGGATTACTAGAAGTTATGTTTGTAGTTGATGAGTATCTTATTGCCATTGGAGTATTAGTGGCTGATATTATGATTGTTTCATGATGATATCTATTAGTATGTTTTGGAGTACTACTTTGGATATCATGCTACCTTTGGATCATTAGTGGTTAGTATGATTATTTTCATGATGCTAGTTGATGTTCTGTTGCTTAGAGTATTATTTTCGGAGATGATGGTTACATGTGGATCTCAACTGGATAGTTCTATTCTTGTTATTGGAGTAGTAGGATTATTGTTTCGGGTTCATCATGATAGTAGTGTTATGCTATCCTCGGAGTATTTTGGTATGATGATATTATGCTTGGATTATTTGTTGGATATTGCTATGACTTGGATTATAGTTTGATGGGTGACTGATACGTCTCCAACGTATCTATAATTTATGAAGCATTCATGCTATTTTATTATCTGTTTTGAATGATTATGGGCTTTATTATACACTTTTATATTACTTTTGGGACTAACCTATTAACCGGAGGCCCAACCCATATAGCTGTTTTATTGCCTGTTTCAGTATTTCGAAGAAAAGGAATATCAAACGGAGTCCAAACGGAATGAACCTTCGACAACGTGATTTTTTGGAAGATTATCATCCTGGAGACTTGGAGTTCACGTCAGAAGATACTCGAGGAGCCCAGGAGATAGGGGGCGCCCCCCCCCCTACTAGGCACGCCCCGCTGTCTCGTGGGCCCCTCGAGCACCTCCCGACCGACTTCTTTCACCTATATAAGCCTACGTACCCTAAAACCATCGAATATCAAGATAGATCGGGAGTTCCGCCGCCGCAAGCCTCTGTAGCCACCAAAAACCTCTCGGGAGTCTGTTCCGGCACCACGCCGAAGGGGGAACCCATCACCGGTGACCATCTTCATCATCCCGGCGCTATCCATGACGAGGAGGGAGTAGTTCACCCTCGGGGCTGAGGGTATGTACCAGTAGCTATGTGTTTGATCTCTCTCTCTCTCTCTCGTGTTCTCTCTATGGCACGATCTTGATGTATCGCGAGCTTTGCTATTATAGTTGGATCTTATGATGTTTCTCCCCCTCTACTCTCTTGTGATGAATTGAGTTTCCCTCTTGAAGTTATCTTATCAGATTGAGTCTTTATTTGAGAACACTTGATGTATGTCTTGCCGTGTTTATCTATGGTGACAATGGGATATCACGTGCCACTTAATGTATGTTTTGGTGACCAACCTGCGAGTTCCGCCCATGAACCTATGCATAGGGGTTGGCACACATTTTCTTGATTCTCAGGTAGAGACTTTGGGGCACTCTTTGAAGTACTTTGTGTTGGTTGAATAGATGAATCTGAGATTGTGTGATGCATATCTTATAATCATTTCCACGGATAATTGAGGTGACAATGGAGTATCTAGGTGACATTAGGGTTTTGGTTGATTTGTGTCTTAAGGTGTTATTCTAGTACGAACTCTTTAATAGATCAATCCGAAAGAATAACTTTGAGGTGGTTTCGTACCCTACCATAATCTCTTCGTTTGTTCTTCACTATTAGTTGCTTTGGAGTGACTCTTTGTTACATGTTGAGGGATTGTTATATGATCTATCTATGTTATTAATGTTGAGAGAACTTGCACTAGTGAAAGTATGAACCCTAGGCCTTGTTTCCTATCATTGCAATACCGTTTGTGCTCACTTTTACCACTTGTTACCTTGCTGTTTTTATAATTTCAGATTACAATTACCTTTATCTACCATCCATATTGCACTTGTATCACCATCTCTTCGCCGAACTAGTGCACCTATAAAATTTACCATTGTATTGGGTGTGTTGGGGACACAAGAGACTCTTTGCTATTTGGTTGCAGCGTTGTTTGAGAGAGACCATCTTCATCCTACGCCTCCTACGGATTGATAAACCTTAGGTCATCCACTTGAGGGAAATTTGCTACCGTCCTAAAAACCTGTGCACTTGCAGGCCCACCAACGTCTACAAGAAGAAGGTTGTGTAGTATACATCAAGCTCTTTTCTGGCGCCGTTGCCGGGGAGGCTAGGTAAGCGGCACCCACACCCCGTCAACTAAGCTCTTTTCTGGCGCCGTTGCCGGGGAGGTGAGTGCTTGAAGGTATATCTTTAGATCTTGCAATCGAATCTTTTTGTTTCTTGTTTTATCACTAGTTTATTTTATAGAAGAAAATTACAATAAAATGGAGTTAAGTTTGTCTCATACACTTTGTCTTTTTAATATCTTTAGTGAGTTTGATGGAAAGGAAAATTGTGCTCAAGTGCTAGAAGAAGAATGCATTAAAATGCTTGGTACTAAATCTTTGAATGATGAGCATGATTGCAATGTTATTAGTATGAACTCCTTGAATATCCATAGTACTAATGATGATTGCTCTAGTCATGATGAAAATATCTCTCATAAGCATGTCAACTTTTGTGGAGTGCATGTTTGCATGAACACACCAAATAGAGAAGATTGCAAGAGGCATAAGCATTTAGAAACTAAATGGTTGCAAGAAAGGCTAAATGTGAGTGTTAAAAATTTAAATTTCCTTTGCCGTACTTGTGAACTTTGCAATGAATGTGGTCATTTACATCTCTTATGCAAATTATTTCAAGATCGAATTGTGTCCAAGAATTGTGATGATTTGATTTCCCTTGCACATTATAATGAACTTAGTTTGCTTTTGGGTTATGAATAATTGAAACGTTTAACTAAGGATCTTCCAGATTTTGCCCTTAAGAAATTCCTTGATATTGATCTAGAGAAGATTTATTTGTATTGTACGGTGAATTGCATTGAAGATCCTTATATTGCCAATTACCTAAAGAAAAGAAAACAAATAGAAGATGAAGAGGATACTAATGAAAGAGAAGAGACTTCCCATTATCCTCCTATTATTTCTTATGATGAATCAGGTATCGAGGAGGAGCCTTCTATTCAACCAATCTCATCAATAAGGAGCTCAAAGAAGAGGGTTGAACCCATACATAATGTGAAGAAGAAAAGAAAGAGAAGGGACAGGCGGGCAGCAAAGGTAAAAAGGTATCCCTCCCAAATGATGTTGCTCCTACTACTCATTGTGATGATGATAATTGCTATACTATTGGTGCTATCCATACTATTAATGATGAGAGTGATTATGCTTATGTTATGAAAAGGCCCAAGCTTGGGGAAGCTATGTTTGATGAGGATGAAATATTTGAGAATATATTTGCTGAAATTAATGTTTGTCCCAAGCTTGGGGATGCTACATTTAGTGAAGATGATATTTTTAGCCTCCCAAGTTTTGATATGCAAAGTTGTTATGATGATAGCATGCCTTGTACCTATGATGATTATATTGATGAAAGTGGGTTTGTAAGAGTGTCAACTTTAGGAAGTAGTGATCCCACTATTTTGGACGATGTTGAATCTTATAATATTTATGAAAGTGGATTTGGAAGAGTGTCAACTTTATTTAGTGATGATTCCACTATCTTGGGAGAGGTTTCAATCGATTATGATGAGAACGAAGTTGCTACTTATGATGATTATTGTGATGAAACTTATGCTAAAAAAGTAGTGATGATTATATTTATAAAACTTGTCGTGATTATTCTGAACATTACTCTTTTAATTGGAAACAATTTTTAGTGTTCAAGTCTCTTATGATACTCTTAGTATTCCGAATGAGAAGAATTTTTCTTATGTGGAGAGTAATAAATTTTCTATGCTTGTAGATCATGAAAAGAATGCTTTAGGTGCTGGCTATATTGTTGAATTAATTCATGATGCTACTGAAAATTATTATGAGGGAGGAACATATGCTTGTAGGAATTGCAATAATATCAAGTTTCCTCTCTATGTGTTGAAAATTTTGAAGTTATGCTTGTTTTACCATCCTATGCTAGTTGATTATTGTTCCCATAAGTTGTTTGCTCACAAAATACCTATGCATAGGAAGTGGGTTAGACTTAAATGTGCTAGTCATATGCTTCATGATGCTCCCATTATGTTTCAATTCTTATCTTTTATGTGAGCTTCATTGCCATCATCATGCCTAGCTAGAAAGGCATTAAAGAAAAGCGCTTGTTGGGAGACAACCCAATATTTATCCTTACTGTTTTTGTGTGTCCACATAATTATGCTACTGTAGTAATCATGTTTTATAGCTTTTATGTCAATAAAGTGCCAAGTAGAACCTTTGGGAAGACTTGGGTGAAGTCTTTATGATCTTGCTGTAAAAAACAGAAACTTTAGCGCTCACGAGAATAGCTGCCATTTTTTTACTGAAGAGTGCTTTTAGGTTGATTCTTTTTGCAGATGATTAATAGACAAATTCTTCAGGTCCAGCAATTTATTTTAGAATTGTTTGAGTTCCAGAAGTATACGTTTGATACAGATTACTACAGACTGTTCTGTTTTTGACAGATTCTGTTTTCATTGTGTTGTTTGCTTATTTTGATGCATCTATGGCTAGTATTAAGTGGTATGAACCATAGATAAGTTGAATTACAGTAGATATTACACCAATATGAATTTAGAATGAGTTCATTACAGTACCTAAGTGGTGGTTTTATTTTCTTATACTAACGGAGCTTACGAGTTTTGTTTTGAGTTTTGTGTGGTTGAAGTTTTCAAGTTTTGGGTAAAGATTCGATGGACTATGGAATAAGGAGTGGAAAGAGCCTAAGTTTGGGGATGCCCAAGGCACCCCAAGGTAATATTCAAGGACAAGCAAGAGCCTAAGTGTCACGCCCAATATGCGATACTATCCTAAAGAGACTCGAAGGTCCCACCAAGGATAGAACCGCATATTGAAATGCTTTTGCAAGGTGGATATCATTACATCAACATTACATAATAGATGGGGATACATACAAAAGGCATACAATGCCACATGAATACAACATCATCATACATAAGAGCAACATCCGACTACGGATGAAACACAAACAGAAGCTCAAACGACATCCACCCTGCTAGCCCAGGCTGCCGACCTGGAACCTATCCCCTGATCGAAGAAGAAGCAGAAGAAGACTCCAAAACAAGTAAACATCGCTCTCGCGTCATGATCATCACATAAACCTGTACCTGCAACTGTTGTTGTAGTAATCTGTGAGCCACGAGGACTCAGCAATCCCATTACCATGGGTATCAAGACTAGCAAAGCTTAAAGGGAAAGGAAGGGGGTAAAGTGGTGAGGTTGCAGCAGCGACTAAGCATATATGGTGGCTAACATACGCAAATGAGAGCGAGAAGAGAAGCAAAAGGAACGGTCGAGAAGCTAGCAATGATCAAGAGGTGATCCTGAACTCCTACTTACGTCAAACATAACCTAGAAACTGTGTTCACTTCCCGGACTCCGCCGAAAAGAGACCATCACGGCTACATACACGATTGATGCGTTTTAATTCGGATCTGGTGTCAAGTTGTCTACAACCGGACATTAACAAATTCCCATCTGCCCATAACTGCGGGCATGGCTTTCGGAAGTTTAAACCCTATAGGGGTGTCCCAACTTAGCCCATGATAAGCTCTCGCGATCAACAAAGGATATACCTTCTCCCAGGAAGACCCGATCAGTCTCGGAATCCCGGTTTACAAGACATTTCAACAATGGTAAAACAAGACCAGCAAAGCCGCCCGATGCGCCGACAATCCCGATAGGAGCTGCACATATCTCGTTCTCAGGGCAACACCGGATAAGTCAAGCTACGAGTAAAACCAACCCTCAAGTTTCCCCGAGGTGGCCCCGCAGGCTGCTCGGTTCGGACCAACACTTAGACAAGCACTGGCCCGGGGGAGCTAAAGTAAAGATGACCCTCGAGAGAGCGACTCCCAAGGGAAAAGTATAGGTGGTGGTGAGGCAAATGGTAAAACCAAGGTTGGGCCTTGCTGGAGGAGTTTTATTCAAAGCGAACTGTCAAGGGGATCCCATAAATCACCCAACCGCGTAAGGAACGCAACATCCGGGAACATAACACCGGTATGACGGAAACTAGGGCGGCAAGAGTGGAACAAAACACCAGGCATAAGGCCGAGCCTTCCACCCTTTACCAAATATATAGATGCATTAATAAAATAAGAGATATTGTGATATCCCAACATAATCCTGTCCACCATGGAGCAATCTTCAACTTCACCTGCAACTAACAACGCTATAAGAGGGGCTGAGCAAAGCGGTAAAATAGCCAAGCAACGGTTTGCTAGGAAGGGTGAAAAAGGTTAGAGGCTGACATGGCAATTTGGGAGGCTTGAAAAGCAAATGATAGGTAGCGCAGCAATGCGATTGAACGAAGCAACTAGCATAGCAATGATAGTAGTGAGATCCAAGGTGACGGTCATCTTGCCTGAAATCCCGCAAGGAAGAAGAACGAGTCCATGAAGAAGACAAGCGGACGTGGTCGGACGAATCCTCACAACTCCGGAACAAAACCGAAGCTAACGAGAGAAGCGACCCGGAAAGAAGCAAACAACATGGTAAACGCACAAGCATAATCATGGCATGATGCACAATCAAGTATGATGCATGTCCGGTTTAAAAAGCCATGGCATGGCAAAGTGCAACAAACGATACTACAAGTTAAGTGGAGCTCAATATGCAACGAGTTGCATAATGACGAAACACCACATTCAAGTATTTAGTTCACTCTCGTTTAAGCTACAAAGCAATGTTAAATGTTATTAAACATGGCAAGGGGTGAAGCACAAGTAAACTAACTATTTAGGCAAATTTAAATGAGGCCGGAACAACAAACAACAATTCCGGAAAATCCCCATATGCATATTTAGAATTTGGTACTGTTCTGTCCTAAAGCATATTTTATTGTTGTTAAACAAGAAAATAAATGCAACATGTTAATCTATGCATTTTGCCACCCCATTTACATATAAAGAACATTTAATTCCGAGCTATGGTTATTTAGTTATGAAATAAAACATTTTAGCATGGCATTAGAGCAAATTTAAGCAAACAGCATTTTAAACATATTTAACATGGATGAAAGTGGCATATTATTAATCTACACAAAATTCTAAGCATTTTACATGTATAAATTATTTACATATGATGCACGGTTTGTGAGTTATTAAATGTATGAAGCATGAGGGTTTTTCTGCAAAATAGTAAAACACAGGATAATGCTAAAATCGTAGTGCAGGGAATAAAAACACATTGGGCCGAATCTGGATCACTGTAGGGCTGAACAGAGAGGAGGGGCTGTTGTGCTCACCATGGGCCAAGCCCAGTCGGTGGAGAGGGGAAGCAAGAGGCTAGAAGGGGGCGCTGGGCCTTGGGGAGGCGTTGGCCCACGCGCTGGTCAACGGGAGCGAGGCGAGTGGGCTGCTCCTTCTTCGTTACTGAAGAACCGCGACAGCAGCAGCAGGTTCAGGGCGACGGAGGGCGGGAACGGCTGCCGGCGATGAGCGGAACGCGGGGATGGACGAATCCGGGCAGGAGGCAAGGCGGAGTTCTGGTAGGGCGGAATGAATCCACAAGGGCTCGGACGAGGGGGTCAACGGGGCATGCGGGCGCTGCTCCTAGCGGTGCGCCATGGCTCCTGTGAAGGTTCAGAGAGAGGGAGAGAACTGCGTGAGAGGGAGAAAAATAGAGGTAGGAAGGAGAAATAAGGGGAGGCGGCGAGGGGGAACCACGGCGGCGCAGCGGATCCAGGCGGAAGGCGAGGATCTCTGGCGAGGCAGGGACTTGGTAGGGCGATGGCAGGGGCTCGTCCTCGTCCTCGTGAAGCAGGGCGACGGTGGGGCTTCGGTTGGTCCTGGAAGCGGCGCAAGGACGACGGGGAGGAGCTGTGGCGAGCTTGAGGCGGATCCGGGCGTGGGGAGCTCGTTCCTGGCGGCGGTGGGGTTCCTGTGATCCACGGGAAAGAGACCATGAGAGGAGGAGAAGATACGAGATGGGAGAAGGCAGGAGAGGGAAGGGCGCGGGATGGCGGAGCACTGGCCTGGTCGACGGAGGGACCTCCGGTGGCGCTTCGGAACTTGCGGGCAAACTGGGCAAGGCAGAGGAGATCAGGTGCTGGTTGGTTTAGACGCGGGTGGGCTCGGTGGATTTGGATCGGGGCAAGGTGGAGGCTGCCGGTTGGGGTGGATGGATCGATGAAGAGTAGTGGCTGGGCGTGGAAGGAGAGGCACAGGTGGATCGGGAGGAGATCCCGAGGTTGGGGGGAGGCTGTCGGCTGGCTCGATTGGTCGGGGAGGATCCCGAGGAAGGTGGAGACTGGGTGGCGGCGCGAGGAGGGAAATGAGGGAGTGGGTCTAGGGTTAGGTTGTTTATATAGGTAGGGGATTAGGGTTGGGATTAACTCGGTACGCCCGATCGGAATTGGGCGGTCGAGAAAAATAGGCTAGGGGGTCCAAATAAGAAAACGGAGATGATTTATAGATGTTTGGGGATGATCCGGATCCATCGGTAATGACAAACCGGTTCGGGTTCGGGTAAGTTTCGAACGCACGCGAGGGGTCTGAGAGAGGTCGGCAAAGACAAGGGTCTGACAAATAGTCAACAGAGACAAAGAGAGAATCGGCAACTACGAATTGTAACGAGTTTTATGAAAAACATGCGGATGCAATGCACATGATGCGATGAGATGAGATGCATGGCATGAACAAAATGCAAAACAAAAGACAAAGCCCAACCACGAAGGAAATAACATATCACATCTCCGGAAAAGGCAAGAGTTGGATTTACAAATATGGAAAGTTGTATCCGGGGCATTACACTAAGCTTGGGGATGCCCCGGATGGAATCCCCTATTTCGTCTTCGTTCGTCGGTAACTTTACTTGGAGCGATATTTTTATTTACCACATGATATGTGTTTTGCTTGGAGCGTCATTTTATTTTTTTAGTATTTGCTTGCTGTTATTTAGAATAATGTTTTGCATCTTTATTTCAATAAAAAAGTCAAGGATAGCCTTTGCCATGCTTATTTTGCTAGTATACATGTTGCTGTTTGAAAACAGAAAGTTTACCGCTGTTGCAAAAATTCCCTAGAAAAGTCAGAGCATGATCTAATGTTGAATCTTTTTTCCTATTGAGCTCTGATAAATCTTCTACAGCGTAGTATTTTTCTTATAATTGTTGGAGTTAGTTAAGTATTGATACTCTTGCATTCTTTACAGACTGTACTGTTTTGGCAGATTGCTGTTATGGTTGCATTGTTTGCATATGTTTGCTTGTTTAATGATTCTATTTGAGGATAGGAGTATTAAATATGCAGAGGCATTTAGTATGCAATGTTGAATGATAATTTAAGTGATTCGTTACAGTAGAAAATGATAAGGTTTTGCATTTGTTTATACTAACCTATCTCACGAGTTCTTGTTGAGATTGTTGTGAATGAAGCTTTTGATAAAAAGAAACCATGATATGAGAGGAATTAAGGAGACACAAAATCCCAAGCTTGGGGATGCCCAAGGCACCACAAGATAATATTTCAAGAAGTCTCAAGCATCTAAGCTTGGGGATGCCCCGGTAGGCATCCCACCTTTTTTCTTCAACAACTATCGGTTAGTATCGGTTGAGCCTAAGTTTTTGCTTCTTCACATGAGTTGTGCTATCCTTGCAATGTAATTTTATTTTGCTTTGCTTGCTGTTTGAATACAATACCAAGATCTGAATTTTTTTAATGAGAGAGAGTCTTCACATAGTTGCATAATTATTTAGCTACTCATTGATCTTCACTTATATCTTTTTGGAGCAGTTTTTCATTTACTCGTGTGTTTCACTTATATCCTATGAGTAAATGGTTGAATGTCATAAATCTGAAATTATATATGTTTCATTGCTTCCTCCATGGGGATTAATGACTTCACATATAAGAAGTAGAGGTTGTAAATTTATTGACGGTTAGCAAGCATTTTTTTAGTCATTTGAACGATTCATGAAAGAATATTGAAGGAAGAGAGATTTCACATATAAATATATTATCATAGACATCTTTTATAATTGTGAGCACTCATTAAGTATGACATGCTAAAGAGTTGATGTTGGACAAGGAAGACAACGTAATGGGTTATGTTTTCTCACATCTCAGTTAAAGTATATTGTCATGGATCATTCAAACATGTTGAGCTTGCCTTTCCCCCTCATGCTAGCCAAAATTCCTTGCACCAAGTAGAGATACTACTTGTGCTTCCAAATATCCTTAAACCCAGTTTTTGCCATGAGAGTTCACCATACCTACCTATGGATTGAGTAAGATCCTTCAAGTAAGTTGTCATCGGTGCAAGCAATAAAAATTGCTCTCTAAATATGCATGACTTATTAGTGTGGAGAAAATAATCTTTGTACGAACTTGTTATGGAAGAAATAAAAGCGATGGACTGCATAATAAAGGTCCATATACAAGGGGCAATATAAAGTGACGTTCTTTCGCATTAAGATTTTGTGTATCCAACCCTAAAGCGCATGACAACCTCTGCTTCCCTCTATGAAGGGCCTATCTTTTACTTTATGTCTTTTACTTGATGCAAGAGTCAAGGTGATCTTCACCTTTCCCTTTTTCATTTTATCCTTTGGCAAGCACTTTGTGTTGGGGTGATCCTGATATATATATCCAATTGGATGTACGTTAGCGTGAACTATTATTGTTGACATTACCCAAAGGTGAATACGTTTGGAGGCAACATTATAAGCCCCAATCTTTCTCTGTGTCTGATTAAAACTTCATAACCACAAGTATTGCGTGTGTGTTAGCAATTGTAGAAGACTATATGATAGTTGAGTATGTGAAGTTTGCTAAATCAAAGCTCTGACATAGACTCTTCCTGAAAGTAAGATGAATTGCAATTGTTTGATGACTAAGAATGAAGTTTGCTAGTTTTCAAGAAAGTTTGTGGTCTATGCTTTGACATGTGAATTGCTTGTTACTTTATCGTGAGAAGTTTTGTGAGATGAACTACTGTTATTACATATTATCATGCTAGAAAAGGTGATTGAAATTATCATTGATGAAACTTGTGCACCTCTAGCATTCACACTTCATAAATTCTTTCTTTTATCATTTACCTACTCGAGGACGAGTAGGAATTAAGCTTGGGGATGCTGATACGTCTCCAACGTATCTATAATTTATGAAGCATTCATGCTATTTTATTATCTGTTTTGAATGATTATGGGCTTTATTATACACTTTTATATTACTTTTGTGACTAACCTATTAACCGGAGGCCCAGCCCATATTGTTGTTTTATTGCCTGTTTCAGTATTTCGAAGAAAAGGAATATCAAAGGGAGTCCAAACGGAATGAAACCTTCAGCAACATGATGTTTTGGAAGATTATCATCCCGGAGACTTGGAGTTCACATTAGAAGATACTCGAGGAGCCCAGGAGATAGGGGGGCGCGCCCCCCTACTGGGCGCCCCCCTGTCTCATGGGCCCCTCGAGCACCTCCCGACCGACTTCTTTTGCCTATATAAGCCTACGTACCCTAAAACCATCAAATGTGAAGATAGATCGGGAGTTCCGCCGCCACAAGCCTCTGTAGCCACCAAAAACCTCTCGGGAGTCCGTTTCGGCACCCTGCCAGAGGGGGAACCCATCACCGGTGGCCATCTTCATCATCCCGGCGCTATCCATGACGAGGAGGGAGTAGTTCACCCTCGGGGCTGAGGGTATGTACCAGTAGCTATGTGTTTGATCTCTCTCTCTCTCTCGTGTTCTCTCTATGGCACGATCTTGACGTATCGCGAGCTTTGCTATTATAGTTGGATCTTATGACGTTTCTCCCCATCTACTCCCTTATGATGAATTGAGTTTCCCTCTTGAAGTTATCTTATCGGATTGAGTCTTTATTTGAGAACACTTGATGTATGTCTTGCCGTGTTTATCTGTGGTGACAATGGGATATCACGTGCCACTTGATGTATGTTTTGGTGACCAACCTACGGGTTCCGCCCATGAACCTATGCATAGGGGTTGGCACACGTTTTCTTGATTCTCCGGTAGAGACTTTGGGGCACTCTTTGAAGTACTTTGTGTTGGTTGAATATATGAATCTGAGATTGTGTGATGCATATCGTGTAATCATGCCCATGGATAATTGAGGTGATAATGGAGTATCTAGGTGACATTAGGGTTTTTGTTGATTTGTGTTATAAGTTGTTATTCTAGTACGAACTCTTTAATAGATCGATCCGATAGAATAACTTTGAGGTGGTTTCATACCCTACCATAATCTCTTCGTTTGTTCTCTGCTATTAGTTGCTTTGGAGTGACTCTTTGTTACATGTTGAGGGATTGTTATATGATCTATCTATGTTATTATTGTTGAGAGAACTTGCACTAGTGAAAGTATGAACCCTAGGCCTTGTTTCCGATCATTGCAATACCGTTTGTGCTCACTTTTACCACTTGTTACCTTGCTGTTTTTATAATTTCAGATTACAATTACCTTTATCTACCATCCATATTGCACTTGTATCACCATCTCTTCACCGAACTAGTGCACCTATACAATTTACCATTGTATTGGGTGTGTTGGGGACACAAGAGACTCTTTTCTATTTGGTTGCAGGGTTGTTTGAGAGAGACCATCTTCATCCTACGCCTCCTACGGATTGATAAACCTTAGGTCATCCACTTGAGGGAAATTTGCTATTGTCCTACAAACCTGTGCACTTGCAGGCCCAACAACGTCTACAAGAAGAAGGTTGTGTAGTAGACATCAGTGACATCGGAGTATCAGTTATCATGGTTATATTTTTGGGGATAAATTCCGTCAGTAAGTTGGTCAGGTGCCACCGAATCAAACTTTTCCAGTGCAACCACATTTGCCGGTATGGGACGGCCCTAATGCGGTCTATTGCCGTGCCTCTCGCTGGTGCCTCTAACGAGGGAAGGTTATGGGCGCGCGCTACCCTGATCAGGTAGGTGGACATAAGCCTTGTGTGCCCGTTGTTGAGTTAGTTTTTGGATCCGAGTCCCAGAGTGGGATGGGCCATGACGGTGGTCGTTGAGGTGTCTTAAGGTAGACACGGGGCCACCCATGACGTAGCCCAAAGGGGAGTGAGTCCGAGTGGCCGGGAGAGTGTCATGGTAGTAGATCGGTTTTGTCGGAACGCCGTTGGTCCTCCCGAATGGGAGTGCGAGGCCATGGGTTCTGTAGTGTGGGTACAGTGTGCTACCTCTGCAGAGTGTGTGTTTAATCTATCGATAGCCGCGTCCTCGGTGATGGGCATGGGTTCGTACTAGGGTACACCGTTCGATCAACACTCACATGACGGAGTGACTTATAGGTGATGGATATGTGGATATTTGGAGCAGTACAGATTGGCCAAGTATTGGTCGGGTTGTGATCGCCATAAGGATCACGGGCCATTCATTGGTCGGGTTGTGATCGCCATAAGGATCATGGTTACAGTTTGGTTTTGATCACGAGGTGATCGAGATGGTATATTGCTTGGCCGGTTAGCCAAGAGAGATATGGTTATGGAGATTAGAGATGGTGATTTGTCAGCATTGTAGTAGTTTCATTTCATGCTTAGTAGTTGTTTTTGTATCAGGGTAGCTGTTAATTTAATTAACCTGCTTAATGCTATGTTGTTGTCTTGCCTTGATGTTTTTGGTTGTTGTGAGCTTGCAAGTACATTCAATGTACTGACCTGGCGTGTCATGCCAGATTGCAGATGATGCCGTGATTGCTTGATTGCTTGTCGTGGTTTCCGTTCGTGCGAGCTAGATCGTGTCCCAGCCAGAGTCCCTGCGGAGTGGAGTTCACCACCTTCATCGTTGTCCCGCTGCTAGAAGATTTCCGCTGCTTCGAGTTGTTCTGCTGCTAGCATAGAGCAAGTAGGTGTAGTGTAGCCGTGCTGATGTAATTCTTTGTAACATCAGACCTTTGTATTTATTCTTGTAATAAGAGTTGATTTGTTCTATATCAAGCGTGCCGTATTCCAGAGACATCTCCTCGATTTCTGGGCTGGAATACGGGGCGTTCCGGTTTCTCTGAGCCGGGTGCCACAAGTGGTGGGAGTGAGGCATGGCCGATTATAAGAGAAGAGGGGAAGCTTGTGTTTGTGCTAGGCACACCTAGCTAGAGAGGCATATCGATCGATGTGTGCCTTAAAGAAGGAGCTGGGGGGCTACACACATCGTGGGTGAACGAACTAAAGTGAAAAGACGAATTTGCGCGATGGAGCTAGAGAATGCTGAGGGAGGGTGAGAGGGATGCGGGTGTGTGCATGCATGAGAGAAAGTTAGCGCTAGCTACACAGATAAGAGGATTGTGTGGGTGTAAAAGACGAATAGAGATCATACTTCACTATAAAAAGTGAATTCGGATATTTGAAGAATTTATCATATAGTGTTTTAAACCGAAGCATGTGTGAATATATACAACGGTGATACACATGGTGTGGTTATGATCATGTTATACTACATATAATATATTTTATCTCTACTCTTATAAAAACGGAGTTGTTGATGATGGTGTGCCTGCCATCCTGCAATATAGGCCGTCCGATTTATATCTGACGGATAGGAAGGAAACTATGGCAATTTTGAAAAAAGATACCCACACCCCTCTCCATATTTGCAAATTAGGCCTCCCCTTGATCATGTTGATGTTTTGTGGAACGCATGGGAATCATGCTAGTACTATGTATAATACATAGAACATTGATTATAATTGGGACTAATGTGTGGCTTTTGCAGCTCAGGTCTAAATACTTGTCATAATGTAGGGGGTGGGGCACTATACTTTGTGTGATAAACACGGTGTACGTATGGAACATGGTTTAGATTATGAATATATAGTTAGTACATCAAATGTACTATTATTTGGAATCAACATCAAGTGTATTCAAAAAATAGAATTCGAGTTCATGTAGTACACATAGTTCATATCTATCTCTAAAATAATCATGTGGTGTGTTATCAAGGTAATACACGAATAATGGTTAAAGTTCGCAACAATCATGATTGTAGATTCTTATTAAAATAGAGAAACGAATTCAAATTCAGTTCGAATTGCAGCGGTAGTATAGACATTTGGAATGGACTAAAATGTTGGTACAAGTAGGTTACATGCATTATACAGCAAGCGAAAAAATTTAATTGGACATAACATGGATTCATACTCCCTTCTTCCATCTATATAGGGCGTAATGAGTTTTTTAAGACCGCCTTTGACTATTGACAAGATTAATAGTACATGACATGCACAATGTGAAAATTATATCATTGAAAGAACCTTTCACAGACGAATTTAATAGTGTGCTTTGTGTAAGTTGCATGTCTTATATTATCGCTCTAATATTTGGTCAAAGTTTGTTGGGGAACGTAGTAATTTCAAAAAAATTCCTACGCACAAGCAAGATCATGGTGATGCATAGCAACCAGAGGGGAGAGTGTTGTCCACATACCCTCGTAGACAGAAAGCGGAAGCGTTAGCACAACACGGTTGATGTAGCCATATGTCTTCACGATCCGACCGATCAAGTACCGAATGTACGGCACCTCCGAGTTCAGCACACGTTCATCTCGATGACGTCCCAAGAACTCTGATGCAGCAGAGCTTTGCGGGAGAGTTCCGTCAGCACGACAGCGTGATGACGATGTTGATGATGCTACCGACGCAGGGCTTCGCCTAAGCACCGCTACGATATTACCGAGGTGGAATATGGTGGAGGGGGGCACAGCACATGGCTAAGAGATCAATGATCAATTGTTGTGTCTATGGGGTGCCCCTTGCCTCAGTATATAAAGGAGGAGAGGAGGGGAGGGGCCGGCCCTCTCTATGGCGCGCCCTGGGGAGTCCTACTCCCACCGGGAGTAGGATTCCCGCCCTTCCATGTACTAGGAGTAGGAGTCAAGGAAAGGGAAGAGAGGAGAGAAGAAAGGAGGGGGCCCAGACCCTCCCCCTAGTCCAATTCGGACTAGGCCTCGGGGGGGGGGGGGCGGCGCAGTCTCCCCTCTCTCTTTCCCCTAAAGCCCAATAAGGCCCATATACTCCCCGGCGAATTCCCTTAACTCTCCGGTACTCCGATAAATACCCGAATCACTCGGAACCTTTCCGAAGTCCGAATATAGTCGTCCAATATATCGATCTTTACGTCTCGACCATTTTGAGACTCCTCGTCATGTCCCCGATCTCATCCGGGACTCCGAACTACCTTCGGTACATCAAAACACATAACTCATAACATAAATCGTCACCGAACTTTAAGCGTGCGGACCCTACAGGTTCGAGAACTATGTAGACATGACCGAGACACGTCTCCGGTCAATAACCAATAGCGGAACCTGGATGCTCATATTGGTTCCCACATATTCTACGAAGATCTTTATCGGTCAAACCGCATAACAACATACATTGTTCCCTTTGTCATCGGTATGTTACTTGCCCGAGATTCAATCGTCGGTATCTCAATACTTAGTTCAATCTCGTTACCGGCAAGTCTCTTTACCCGCAACTAACTCATTAGTCACATTGCTTGCAAGGCTTATAGTGATGTGCATTACTGAGAGGGCCCAGAGATACCTCTCTGACAATCAGAGTGACAAATCCTAATCTCGAAATACGCCAACTCAACAAGTACCTTCAGAGACAACTGTAGAGCACCTTTATAATCACCCAGTTACGTTGTGACGTTTGGTAGCACACAAAGTGTTCCTCCGGTAAACGGGAGTTGCATAATCTCATAGTCATAGGAACATGTATAAGTCATGAAGAAAGCATTAGCAACATACTAAACGATCAAGTGCTAAGCTAACGGAATGGGTCAAGTCAATCACATCATTCTCTAATGACGTGATCCCGTTAATCAAATGACAACTCATGTCTATGGCTAGGAAACTTAACCATCTTTTATTCAACGAGCTAGTCAAGTAGAGGCATACTAGTGACACTATGTTTGTCTATGTATTCACACATGTATTATGTTTCCGGTTAATACAATTCTAGCATGAATAACAAACATTTATCATGAAATAAGGAAATAAATAATAACTTTATTATTGCCTCTATGGCTTATTTCCTTCAGTCTACCACTTGCACTAGAGTCAATAATCTAGTTCACATCACCATGTGATTTAACACCAATATTCACATCTATATGTGATTAACACCCATAGTTCACATCGTCATGTGACCAACATCCAAAGGGTTTACTAGAGTCAATAATCTACTTCACATCGGTATGTGATTAACACCCAAAGAGTACTAAGGTGTGATCATGTTTTGCTCGTGAGAGAAGTTTAGTCAATGGGTCTGTCACATTCAGAGTCGTATGTATTTTGCAAATATTCTATGTCTACAATGCTCTGCATGGAGCTACTCTAGCTAATTGCTCCCACTTTCAATATGTATCCAAATTGAGACTTAGAGTCATCTGGATTGGTGTAAAAGATTGCACTGATGTAACTCTTTACGATGAACTCTTTTATCACCTCCATAATCGAGAAACATTTCCTTAGTCCTCACTAAGGATATTATTGACCGCTGTCCAGTGATATACTCTTAGATCAAAATTGTAATCCCTTACCAAACTCAGAGCAAGGTATATGATGTCTACTACACAACCTTCTTCTTGTAGACGTTGTTGGGCCTGCAAGTGCACAGGTTTGTAGGACAGTAGCAAATTTCCCTCAAGTGGATGACCTAAGGTTTATCAATCCGTAGGAGGCGTAGGATGAAGATGGTCTCTCTCAAACAACCCTGCGACCAAATAACAGAGTCTCTTGTGTCCCCAACACACCCAATACAATGGTAAATTGTATAGGTGCACTAGTTCGGCGAAGAGATGGTGATACAAGTGCAAAATAGATAGTCGAAATAGGTATTCGTAATCTGAAATTATAAAAATAGCAAGGTAGCGAGCGATAAAAGTGAGCGTAAACGGTATTGCAATGATAGGAAACAAGGCCTAAGGTTCATACTTTCACTACTGCAAGTTCTCTCAACAATAATAACATAGATAGATCATATAACAATCTCTCAACATGCAACAAAGAGTCACTCCAAAGCAACTAATAGCGGAGAACGAACGAAGATATTATGGTAGGGTACGAAACTACCTCAAAGTTATCCTTTCTGTTCTATCTATTCAAGAGTTCATAGTAAAATAACATGAAGCTAGTCTTTCCGCTCAATCTGTCATAGAGTTCATACTAGAATAACACCTTAAGACACAAATCAACCAAAACCCTAATGTCACCTAGATACTCCATTGTCACCTCAAGTATCCGTGGGCATGATTATACGATATGCATCACAAAATCTCATATTCATCTATTCAACCAACACAAAGTACTTCAAAGAGTACTCCAAAGTTTCTACCGGAGAGTCAAGACGAAAATGTGTGCCAACCCCAATGCATAGGTTCATGGGCGGAACCCGCAAGTTGATCACCAAAACATACATCAAGTGGCACATGATATCCCATTGTCACCACAGATAATCACGGCAAGACATACATCAAGTGTTCACAAATTATTAAAGACTCAATCTGATAAGATAACTTCAAAGGGAAAACTCAATTCATCACAAGAGAGTAGAGGGGGGAGAAACATCATAAGATCCAACTATAATAGCAAAGCTCGCGATACATCAAGATCGTGTCATAGAGAGAACACGAGAGAGCGAGATCAAACACAAAGCTACTGGTACATACCCTCAGCCCCGAGGGTGAACTACTCCCTCCTCGTCATGGATAGCGCCGGGATGATGAAGATGGCCACTGGTGATGGGTTCCCCCTCCGGCAGGGTGCCGGAACGGGCTCCCAAGAGGTTTTTGGTGGCTACAGAGGCTTGCGGCGGCGGACCTCCCGATCTATCTTCTCCGTTGATGTTTTTAGGGTACGTGGGACTATATAGGCGAAAGAAGTCGGTCGGGAGGTGCTCGAGGGGCCCATGAGACAGGGGGGCGCGCCCAGGAGGGGTGAGCGCGCCCTCCTATCTCCTGGCCTCCTCGAGGATCTTCTGACGTGAACTCCAAGTCTCCAGGATCATATTCTTCCAAAAAATGACGCTGCCAAAGGTTTCATTCCGTTTGGACTCCGTTTGATATTCCTTTTCTTCAAAATACTGAAACATGCAATAAAACAGCAATATGGGCTGGGCCTCCGGTTAATAGGTTAGTCCCAAAAGTAATATAAAAGTGTATAATAAAGCCCATAATCATCCAAAACGGGTAATATAATAGCATGGAACAATCAAAAATTATAGATACGTTGGAGATGTATCAAGCATCCCCAAGCTTAATTCCCGCTCATCCTTGAGTAGGTAAATGATAAAAACAAAATTTTTGATGTGGAATGCTACCTAGCATAATTCTCAATGTAATTTTCTTTATTGTGGCATGAATGTTCAGGTCCAAATGATTCAAGATAAAAGCTTATAAAACATAAAAATAATAATACTTTGAAGCATACTAACGAATAATCATGTCCTATCAAAATAGCATAGCCAAAGAAAGCTTGTCCCTACAAAATCATATAGTTAGGCCATGCTTCATTTTCATTACACAAAATACTCCCATCATGCACAACCCCGATGACAAGCCGAGAAATTGTTTCGTACTTCTTAACGTGCTTCAGCTTTTTTCAACTCTTACGCAATACGTGAGCGTAAGACATGGACATAGCACTAAGGTGGTAAAAGATGGTGGTTGTGAGGACAAAAAGAGGGAGAAGATAGTCTCACAACAACTAGGCGTATCATGGGGCTATGGAGATGCCCATCAATAGATATCAATGTGAGTGAGTAGGGATTGCCATGCAACGGATGCACTAGAGCTATAAATATATGAAAGCTCAACAAAAGAAACTAAGCGGGTGTGCATCCAACTCGATTGCTCACGAAGACCTAGGGTATTTTGAGGAAGCCCATCATTGGAATATACAAGCCAAGTTCTATAATGAAAAATTCCCACTAGTATATGCAAGTGACAACATAGGAGACTCTCTATCATGAAGATCATGGTGCTACTTTGAAGCACAAGTGTGGAAAAAGAGATAGTAGCATTGTCCCTTCTCTCTTTTTCTCTCATTTTTTTCTTTTTTCTTTTTTTCTCTTTCTCCTTTTTCTTTTTCTTTGGCCTCATTTTTTTTCTTTTCCTTCTTGTAAAGTACAAAGTCTCATCCCGACTTGTGGGGGAATCATAGTCTTCATCATCCTTTCCTAACTGAGACACACTACAAAAAAAAGACACATCCGTGACATTTTGGGCCGAACGAATTTTTTTTCTGTCATACATATGACACTTCTATGACAATAATTGTGACAAAACCCGGTATCATCATAGATATGGTGGGCTTCTACTTCTATGAAAAAAAATCATGATAGAAAATGGGCATTTCGTCCTGGGCGGGCCGGAGACGCAGCTGCATGACATTCTTTGGGCCGTCCATGACGGAAAAAACCGTGGTAGAAGCGAGGGGGAGGAAAATTTCAGGGAGTTCCCGGTTACGGTGGGAGGTCGGGGGCCGAGCGATGCGCATTTGTCTCGTACATGTACGCACGTGTGTGCGAGGCGTTGGCTCTAACTGAACACGAGCGAGGCGTTGGGCTCTAACTGAACCCGAGCGATTGCACTGCAGGCTACGCGTTACTGAACCCGAGCGATCGATCGACGGCTATTAACTGAACCCGATCGAGCGATTCCTTCGCTACTGCTGCTAACTGA
>NC_041389.1:555272721-555315956 GCF_002162155.2 Triticum dicoccoides
GGGGGGGGTTGGATGAATAGTGAGCGGTGGCATTGCCTCTGGATGAACAGGACCCCGTGGTGTGGAGGGCTGGATGAACAGTAGATGGTGGAGGGGTGGCCGTGGAGGGGTGGTTGAATAGGACCCCATGGTGTGGAGGGCTGGATGAACAGTAGACGGTGGAGGGGTGCTCGTGGAGGGGTGGTTGAACAGTAGTCGGTGGAGTAGCGCGCGGTGGAGGCTGGATGAACAGGAGACCGTGGAGCCTAGAGGAGGTCAACGGTAGCCCGTGGAGGCTGGAGGAGGTCGACGGTGGAGATGAACAGTATCCCGTGGAGTCCCGTTTTGCGGTACGCCACACCCCTCCCGATGAACAGGACCCCCGTTTCGACCGTAGGACGTCTGTTTCGTCCGTTTTGCCGTACGCCACACACCTTCCGATCAACAGGACCCCCGTTTCGACCTTAGGAGGTCCATTTCGTCCGTTTTGCGGTACGCCACACTCCTCCCGATCAACAGGACCCCCGTTTCGACCGCAGGAGGTCTGTATCGTCTGTTTTGCGGTACGCCAGACCCCTCCTGATCAACAAGACCCCGTTCCGAACATAGGAGGTCCATTTCCTCCGTTCTGCGGTACGCCAGGCCTCGTTTCCATTGCTTGTTCCGTCCAAGCCCTCCCGATGAACACGACCACGCATTCCGTTCCGACCCAGCCGGTTGGCTCCCACGTGTTCCGTTGCCTCCCGATGAACACGACACATTCCGTTGCCTCCCCATGAACACGAGCCCTGGCCGTACATATGCGCGAGTAGGCATTCGAGACCCTGCCCGTATGTACGTACGTGGCCGTATTTTCTTTCATGCACCCTGGCCGCTGTATGTACGTGTACATGCTATGTGCGTGTCTCTACTACGACACGTGCGCGCCTCTACATCCACCAGTATATATGTACGTACACGTTCGCGACCAGAATGACAATGCTACGTACGCTTCGACCAGGTGGGTCCCGACTGTCAGGCACTTCCTTGCGTGCGAAGATGTAGCTGGTGGGTCCCAGCAGTCAGGGGGAAACGTTTTTTCCGTGAAATACGGTGGCCCATCCAGTGGGTCCCTGCTATCAGGTGGAGGGATCATTATTTTCTGCGTAATAAGGAGGCACTTCCTTGCTGCGGCCGTGGACCCAGCTGTCAGCCTCTCCATGTACAGTCAACGTCCAATGGAAGTCGTTCCTTGACCACGTTGACCATGCCGCGCCGAGAGCACCAGGGCGGTGGACGATGGCGAGGCTTAGGAAGGGGACGACGCGGAGCCGGTGAAGACGCGAAGCCGTTGAATATCCGAGATTGAAGAAGAAGCACGACATCTGTTGGATAGACATCCAACGGCCACTGCTGCTAGAACCGTGTGTTGACTATAATAAGTTGACAAAACCTTGCATACGCGTCAACTTATTTTTTTAGGGGACGCGTCACTTAGTAGGCCTACAAGTGTGTGGCGGAGAACTTATAGCCCATTTGCGTTTTGTAAGAATGTACAACCCATTTTTGAATTCTAATGGAATTTACAACAGCCCATTTATAGTTTGTTAAAAGTACAACCCATTTTATAGCTAGGACAATGATTAATAATTTCAACCAACCGTTGAAGACAGAATTCAATAAAATTTCCCACATTTTGATGGGACCCGAAATATTTTTATCCCAAAATTTCTAGTCAGATTAAATATAAATGTGTATTACGTAAAAATCCAACGAAACATTGCGCGTGCAACAATGAAAATTTAAGATTTTCAAAATCCAAAAATAATATTTTATAAACTAATTTCATGTTTGGTGCATTTTTTATAGTTACTGCCCAGTTTTTATAATTACATCCCATTTATTATTTTTTAAAGCCCATTTTCCTTTTAAGCCTAATGCATCCCTCCTAGGAAAGATTTGCAGCCCAGCGGGGCGGAGAATAACAGGTTGACCTTGCCTGGGTATTCCTCAAAAAGACGTATAGCTGTGCTAGCCATTTTCATCTTGAAAAAATTAGTATCTGGGTTGGATATCTGGCCTGGGCTAGACGGGACACAGCCCGCCCAGTTAATACCCTGCTCTCCTCTGAACAGCAACGAAATCATTGCCAAGAAAAACTCTGCAGTGCTCATGCCTCAAAAACACAAATACTGCTCGAGCTGCTTGGTCCCAGCTGTCGGCCGCACCTTGTGCAATTCAATCATTTATGTTGACTACATATGCTGACAATGGTGTGGGACCGTGATGTCAGGAAACCAGGAGAAAGCAAAAAAATATAGTTGTACATAATAAGGGGGCACTTGCGTACGTACGGCTATGGCCCTAGTGGGTCCCTAGTGTCATCCAGTCAAAATAAAGTCATCTCCTGAATCCTCATGTTCGTTGATGATGTTAACAATGCTCGGCGCCACGGCGAGCGCAACAACTTGAAGGACAACGGAGAGGGCCTCGCGGGCCCTACGGATGGTCTGATACAGTGCCCGCTGCTCATTCAGGAAGCCAGGATCATCGGACACCTATGAGAACCTTCGAGAAACTGAGACGGCATGAAACGGTAAGGCCGCGCTTGGGAGCTCTGGTTTATTTCAAACATGTATTAACATACACAAGTGTAATTTACTCGTCATCGGAAACAATGCGTAAAATACAGGCGTAATGAAACTGAGGACCGAGGTCTGTAAGTAAAACCGGCGGGTTACGCGTGTAATTTGAGAGAACAGTGTATATTTTACGAGCACTGCTATATGGACAACATTACCAGACGATACATGCACGACGTACGTATCATGCCATCCATAGCCAAGGCTGAAATAGCGGCTAACGGCTGGATTAGCAATCATCCGAGTGTTGTTCAATGTTTTTATTGTGTGTGAAGTACTTCCGATATTTTACTAGTCGAAATCGACCAACATAGCGCCTTCGCTCGAGACCATCTGCTTTAATTTACAAGCGTCAGTTTTACAAGCGGTTTTGGTTGGAAAACGACGATCCAATCACGGCCTAATATCATGAGTTGGTCGGAAGATCATATGGTTCCACGTCTAACCTATCCGACTTGTCGTATAGGCTATGAATGAAACATCAGACGATGAACTTCTTAAGCACGGAAACAATAGAAGAGGATGATCTTCTTAGCAAGCAAATCACTGGCATTAGATCGACATGCAAAACAATACGAAGCATTATTCTCAGGAGGCACAGTGAACAGATCGTGATGCCGCATGCCACAACATTCCAAGCTCAACTTTGCAATCAAGTTCAAGGCCTAGCATTACATAGACAATATTCAGAACAAACTCTCAACACAGGAATATCTCAGCAGAGTAACTATTTACTTCTAAACTGAACACAGGAATAGGAAAAAACACTTGACGCTGCTAACAGCAAGGGCGTCCCACTCAAAAATATCAAATGCATGTCTTCTGGCTAACATCAATGAGCAAATTTTGACAAGGTTTTCCAATTCCGATATATTAAACTAACGTCTTCTTTCTAACATCAATGATTAAACTTTGACAAGCTTTTCCCATTCAAAATATGTAATGCCTATGATCGTGGAGTCCTGTCGTAGCTTCTTAAATTGCCAATGGTCTCTACAGACTAGTCATTTCACCGGTGTCTAATAATACTCTGTAAAGCTTCTCGGTCATTCCTTCTGTAATGTAGCGCAAACAGTGACTGTTTCTTTCTACAAAGTGGAACGACCAACTGGACCCAGTAATGCAGCAGTTTGCCTTGGACACATTGGCTCCTTTTGTGTAGTTCAACTAAAATTGAAGTCGGAATAAAACCGAGCTTTAATTTTTATATCCCTGTAAGCAACAATAGGTATAAGGGAAACAATTACTGAGAAATAACGGTTGATGACTTGTACTCCCAGAAGAAAAGCATTTACTGATCTACTTTATCTTAATGGGAAACAAAGCAGGAGAGTAGCAATTCTCCATCAGTGTGATTCATTCATATTGACTGAGACATTATCTTAACCATGCCTTGTTTCAACATGTATAAAGAACGACAAAGCATAAAAGTACCATCCTAAAACAATGCAACTGATTCATTTTAACAGAGACATTATCTTAACAATACCTTGGTTAAACATGTAGAAAGAACTACAAAGCAGGATAGTACCATTCCTAACAAGTGTTGCAGTTTTGAACTAAGATTCAGTAGTTAATTAATTCTGAGAGTGCCATTGCTTAATTTTACCAGCGGCATTAGATTAACGAAAAGCATAAACAGTTCCAGGGGAGAGTGGGCGCAACAACAGTATGTGTTGGGGATATAACTATTTGTGTAAGCCGCCCAGGAGGGGCCGGGTTACGTAAAGAGGATTCACCAGAAAGAAGCCCTTCGACCAAGACATGAAGATGGCGGTTCAACAGAGGGCTTAAGCCCACAGACGACTTAAGGCCCGTTGTAGTAAACCGCCATAATGGCATGACTTGTATCATCAGGTAGATTTAACTAGTCACCGAGCCGGACGTTGTTTATAAGTCGGCCGGGACTCTGTAAGCCACATGGCGTCAACCCGTGTATATAAGGGGACGACCTGCTGGCAGCTTAGGGCAAGAAACAACTCGTCGAGAGCCGGGCATAGCGTATCTCACTCCCTGGTCATCGAAACATCAATACCAACCCAACTAGACGTAAGCCTTACCTTCACCGTAAGTGGCCGAACTAGGATAAAACCTCTCGTGTCCTTTGTCACGATTAACCCCTTCAAGCTCCCTAGTTGCAATGGCTCCACAACGAAGTCCTTTCACGAGGACATCTGACGTGACAATTCCACGACAGTTGGCGCCCACCGTGGGGCCAGTGCATGGTGGATTTGAGTTCTTGAAGGGCAACTTCGAAGGGCTCAAGGGATACGTAACGAGCCGGATGACCAAGAGTCATCGCGGCAAGATATACATCGACGACGAAGGCTGGGGCCCCGACGCCGGTTCAATTGAGTACGGGTACAGGGTCCCCTTCGGTGGAATCCACATCTTCATCGGCCGGATTGGAGAGCCGAGACTTGAGCCGGACAGCGGCACCGACCTCATCGAGACGGCTCAGCGTGCGAGGAAGTCCCGAGCTCAACCCGTCATGAAGCGTGCTTTCGTGGGCTACATCCACGGAGAGGAACTTTCTAAAGGATCTGAAGATGGTGGTGATACGGCCGTCCTCTCAGATGGTGATTCGTCCGCCGATTCAACTGATTCGTTGTACCAGGTGCAAGACGGCATGCTCGGGGGCTATTCCGATGGCATCAGTATTCCGGACCCCTATGAGCGGCCAAGATGGGTAGGAATTTTTATGGCTGGGACCCAGCCCGACTCTAACTCTACAGCTGCTGCGGCAATAACATCCGAGATAGGGACAACCGGGGCGGGTGGCCCTGTGCGCCCGCCGACTCAGGTGCTGATAGATCTGATGGACAAGCTTATGGCCCTGCTAACTGCCACAATTATCCCTGCGAACAGAGATGAGCATGACGCGGAGGTGGCACGGGTGCGTGAGGAGATAGCTCAGGTCAAGGAGGCCTTGGCAGCTGAGGATACTAGACTAGCCACAAAGCGGGCGGCTCTCGACGCCCGGGCGCAGCGGTTGCAGTCAGAAGCTTATCAGCTCACGATGAGCTTAAACGCGTCCAATGAAGTGATGAGGAGGAGACATCAGAAAACCCAGTCCCATTTACCTCCGAATTATGACCCTTGGGTTCTTTTTGCTACACCTAGAGCCGGCCCAAGTAACCCGCCAGAGGCCAATCAGCATATGACAGCCGGAATAGGAGGGCCGGCTCAGCCTCGGGAGATGGCGCCGCCGTGTTATGTGCCAATCCCGGAGGGTCACTTTTCCAACCCCATGGAGAACTTAATCGCGGCTTCGGCGCGCTTGGCGGCTCTACCCATGGACGGTGATGACCCGACAGCAGTGGAGACCCGGAGGGTTAGAGAGCTTCTCCAGACGGCCCGGCTCAGCAAGAGACCTATTCTTACAGTAGAGACAGGATTCGTTCAACTCCTCTGCCTTGGTTAGCACCGCCTCGTCAGAATCGGAGCCCAAGTTACAGCAGGCACATGGAGTCTGAAGCTTTGTCAAGCAACGCCCAACGCCGTAACCAACACGGTGACTATAATCCGGTGCAAGACCGAATACATCAGGAGAATAAGCGGGCGGCTCAGCTGGCGGCTCATTAGGATATCCAAGAGTATCCAACGACTTCTATTGAGGCGGGGGTAGCTACTAGAACTGGCGGTGTTCCTTTCTTGGTACCGGCTTTGCGCAACGTGCGCCTGCCCAAGGACTTCAAGGGACCTCGAAAGGTGCCAAACTACACGGCCAATTTACAGCCCGGAGCATGGATCGAGAGTTATGAGATGGCCATGGAGCTGTTGGAAGTCAGTGACGAGGCAATGGCTAAATACTTCACCATGATGTTAGATGGAACGGCCCGGTCTTGGTTGAAAGGTTTAGCACCCAATTCCATTGGTTCATGGGAAGAGTTAAAAGCCCGTTTCATCTAGAACTTCAAGGACACCTGTAAGCAGTCTATGTCGATCGTGGACTTGACGAATTGTAAGCAGGGGGAGGGTGAATCCACCACCCATTGGGTACGCCGGGTCAAGGAGATAATTCATTCATCTGACAAGATGGATGTCGGCTCTAGAGTCCTTATGTTGGAGAAGAATTGTAGATTTAAGCCGCCGAGGCAGAAACTGGGGCACCTTAAACGTGACTGCAAGGATATGGGTACGCTGATGGCGGCTTTAGTCAAATATGCCGATTCTGATAGTAGTAAGGATCCCGCGTCTGATGATGAGAAGATAGGGAAGGGAAAAAGGAACAACAATGGAAAGGGTCAACAGCATAACCCGATGAATCAAGGAGGCAATAAGCGTAAGGTGGATGGTAACCCGGAGTTTGTGGCCAATGCCAATGCGCAAGGTAACAATCAGAGACATAAGGGTAAGCCACCTCGATCCGGCGGGTCAGGCCCATCTCTTGAGTAGCTACTCAATGAGCCCTGCCCGAGACATGACACCCGAGAGCGCCCCACCACACACCTATGGAAGGATTGCACGATCATGAAGGCGTTTAAAAATTCTAACACCTTTGATGGCAGTCATGGATCTGACGGCGACTCATGGCCTGGCGATTTTCATGGCCCGGCGGTGGTTCAAATTCCGGCTTTCAGGGGCATCCAGGCGGTAATAGTCAGCAGCAGTATAGTCAACGAGGGCAACAACAGCAGCAGTCGGGTTATCAGAGCAATCCGAAACAGTTGAGTGGTGGGCAGTATCACGTGTTTACCACTAGCTTGTGCAAACGTGACCAGAAGGTTCATAAGAGGGCCATCAATTCTGTTGAGCCGGCAATTCCTCATTATTTAAGGTGGTCAGAACAGCCCAGCATATGGAGCAGAGAAGATCACCCTCCACGAGTCGATAATCCGGGTCAGTTAGCCTTGGTGGTAGCACCTCAGGTTGGTGGATATAAATTCACTAAGGTACTCATGGACGGAGGTAGCAGCATCAATATCCTCTACTACGATACCTTTCAATGCATGGGGTTGACTGATAAGAATTTGAGAACATCAAACACTGTTTTCCATGGATTGGTTCCTCGCAAGTCGGCTTACCCGGTTGGCAAGATTGAACTGGAGGTGGCCTTTGGAGATGAATATGACTCCAGGGCCGAGAAGTTGACGTTTGAAGTAGTTAAAATCAGGAGTCCATATCACGCTCTATTTGGGCGACCGGCTTATGCTAAGTTCATGGCACGGCTGTGTTACGTTTACTTACAGCTCAAGATGCCGGGTCACAAGGGAACCATCACGGTGCATGGGAGTCAAAAGGTGGCTTTGGAGTGTGAAGAAGGCGACGCGGCTTACTGTTGGGGAACGTAGCAGAAATTCAAAATTTTCCTACGTGTCACCAAGATCTATCTAAGGAGAAACCAGCAACGAGGGGAAGGAGAGTGCATCTACATACCCTTGTAGATCGCTAAGCGGAAGCGTTCAAGAGAACGGGGTTGAAGGAGTCGTACTCGTCGTGATCCAAATCACCAGAGATCCTAGTGCTGAACGGACGGCACCTCCGCGTTCAACACACGTACAACCCCGTGACGTCTCCCATGCCTTGATCCAGCAAGGAGAGAGGGAGAGGTTGAGGAAGACTCCATCCAGCAGCAGCACAATGGCGTGGTGGTGGTGGAGGAGCGTGGCAATCCTGCAGGGCTTCGCCAAGCACCGCGGGAGAGGAGAAGGGAGAGAGGTAGGGCTGCGCCAAGGAGAGGTCAAACTCATGTGTTGGCAGCCCCAAAACCCTCAAGTATATATAGGGGAGAGGGAGGAGGGTGCGCCCCCTTTAGGGTTTCCACCCCAAGGGGTGCGGCTACCCCCAATCCCATCTAAGGGTGGCGGCCAAGGGGGAGAGGGGGGAAACTTGCCCCCTAAGTTAGGTGGAAGCACCCCCTCCCAAAACCCTAGGCGCCTAGGGCCCTTGTGGGGGGGCGCACCAGCCCACCTGGGGCTCGTCCCCTCCCACACTTGGCCCATGCAGCCCTTCAGGGCCGGTGGCCCCACTTGGTGGACCCCCGGGACCCTCCCGATGGTCCCGGTACGTTACCGATAAAACCCAAAACTTTTCCGGTGACCAAAACAGGACTTCCCATATATAAATCTTTACCTCCGGACCATTCCGGAACTCCTCGTGTTGTCCGGGATCTCATCCGGGACTCCGAACAACATTCGGTAACCACATACAAACTTCCTTTATAACCCTAGCGTCATCGAACCTTAAGTGTGTAGACCCTACGGGTTCGGGAACCATGCAGACATGACCGAGACGTTCTCCGGTCAATAACCAACAACGGGATCTAGATACCCATGTTGGCTCCCACATGTTCCATGATGATCTCATCGGATGAACCACGATGTCAAGGTCTCAATCAATCCCGTATACAATTCCCTTTGTCTAACGGTATTGTACTTGCCCGAGATTCGATCGTCAGTATACCGATACCTTGTTCAATCTCGTTACCGGCAAGTCTCTTTACTCGTTCCATAACACATCATCCCGTGATCAACCCCTTGGTCACATTGTGCACATTATGATGATGTCCTACCGAGTGGGCCCAGAGATACCTCTCCGTTTACACGGAGTGACAAATCCCAGTCTCGATTCGTGCCAACCCAACAGACACTTTCGAAGATACCTGTAGTGCACCTTTATAGCCACCCAGTTACGTTGTGACGTTTGGTACACCCAAAGCATTCCTACGGTATCCGGGAGTTGCACAATCTCATGGTCTAAGGAAAAGATACTTGACATTAGAAAAGCTTTAGCATACGAACTACACGATCTCTATGCTAGGCTTAGGATTGGGTCTTGTCCATCACATCATTCTCCTAATGATGTGATCCCGTTATCAATGACATCCAATGTCCATGGCCAGGAAACCGTAACCATCTATTGATCAACGAGCTAGTCAACTAGAGGCTTACTAGGGACATGGTGTTGTCTATGTATCCACACATGTATCTGAGTTTCCTATCAATACAATTATAGCATGTATAATAAACGATTATCATGAACAAGGAAATATAATAATACCTTATTTATTATTGCCTCTAGGGCATAATTCCAATAGTCTCCCACTTGCACTAGAGTCAATAATCTAGTTCACATCGCCATGTGATTAACACTCACAGGTCACATTGCCATGTGACCAACATCCAAAGAGTTTACTAGTGTCATTAAACTAGTTCACATCATCATGTGATTAAGACTCAATGAGTTCTGGGGTTTGATCATGTTTTGCTTGTAAGAGAGGTTTTAGTCAACGGGTCTGCAACATTCAGATCCGTATGTACTTCGCAATTCTCTATGTCATATTGTAAATGCTACTTCCACGCTCCACTTGGAGCTATTCCAAATGGTTGCTCCACTATACGTATCCGGTTTGCTACTTAGAGTCATTCAGATAGGTGTTAAAGCTTGCATCGACGTAACCCTTTACGCCGAACTCTTTATCACCTCCATAATCGAGAAACATGTCCTTATTTACTCCAAGGACAATTTTGACCGCTGTCCAATGATCCATTCCTGGATCATTCTTGTACCCGTTGACTGACTCATGGCAAGGCACACTTCCGGTGCGGTACACAGCATAGCATACTATAGAGCCTATGTCTGAAGCATAGGGGACGACTTTCGTCCTTTCTCTCTTTTCTGCCGTGGTCGAGCTTTAAGTCTTAACTTCATACCTTACATCTCAGGAAAGAACTCCTTCTTTGACTGATCCATCTTGAACACCTTCAAGATCATGTCAAGGTATATGCTCATTTGAAAGTAACATTAAGCGTTTTTGATCTATCCTCATAGATCTTGATGCTCAATGTTCAAGTAGCTTAATCCAGGTTTTCCATTGAAAAACACTTTTCAAATAATCCTATATGCTTTCCAGAAATTCTACATCATTTCTGATCAACAATATGTCAACAACATATACTCATCAGAAATTCCATAGTGCTCCCACTCACTTCTTTGGAAATACAAGTTTCTCATAAACTTTGTATAAACTCAAAATCTTTGATCATCTCATCAAAGCGCACATTCCAACTCCTAGATGCTTACTCCAGTCCTTAGAAGGATTGCTGGAGCCAGCATACCTTTTAGCATCCTTAGGATCGACAAAAACTTTCTGATTGTATCACATACAACCTTTCCATACGAAGACTGGTAAGGAAACTCGTTTTGACATCCATCTGCCAGATTTCATAAATACAGCTAATGCTAACATGAATCCGACGGACTTAAGCATCGCTACGGATGAGAAAATCTCATCGTAGTCAACTCCTTGAACTTGTGAAAAACTCTTCGCCACAAGTCGAGCTTCATAGACGGTGAAATAACCGTCCACGTCCGTCTTCTTCTTAAAGATCCATTTATCTCAATGGCTTGCCGATCATCAGGCAAGTCCACCAAAGTACATGCTTTGTTCTGATACATGGATCCTATCTCGGTTTTCATGGCTTCTAACCATTTGTCGGAATTCGGGCCCACCATCGCTTCTCCATAGCTCGTAGGTTCATTGTTGTCTAGCAACATGACCTTCAAGACAGGATCACCGTACCACTCCGAAGCAGTATGCGTCCTAGTTGTCCTACGAGGTACGGTAGTGACTTGATCCAAAACTTCATGATAAGCTTCTACTTCAATTGGTGTAGGTGCCACAGGAACAACTTCCTATGCCCTGCTACACACTAGTTGGAGTGACGGTTCAATAACCTCATCAAGTCTCCACCATCCTCCCACTCAATTCTTTCGAGACAAACTTTTCTCGAGAAAGGACCCGATTCAAGAAACAATCCCTATTGCTTTCGGATCTGAATTAGGAGGTATACCCAACTGTTTTTGGGTGTCTTATGAAGATGCATTTTATTCGCTTTGGGTTCGAGCTTATCAACCTGAAACTTTTTCACATAAGCGTCGCAGCCCCAATCTTTTAAGAAACGACAACTTAGGTTTCTCCAAATGGTGTTGTCTCAACAGAATTACGTGGTACCCTATTAAAGTGAGTGCGGTTGTCTCTAATGCCTAACCCATGAACGATAGTGGTAATTCGATAAGAGACATCATGGTACGCACCATATCCAATAGGGTGCAACTATGATGTTCGGACACACCATCACACTATGGTGTTCCAGGCGGTATTAATTGTGAAACAATTTCCACAATATCTTAATTGCGTGCCAAAGCTCGTAACTCAGATACTCATCTCTATGATCATATCATAGACATTTTATCCTCTTGTCACGATGATCTTCAACTTCACTCTGAAATTACTTGAACCATTCAATAATTCAGACTTGTGTTTCATCAAGTAAATATACTTAGTATCTACTCAAATCATCCGTGAAGTAAGAACATAACGATATCCACTGCGTGCCTTAGCACTCATTGGACTGCACACATCAAAATGTATTACTTCCAACAAGTTGCTTTCTTGTTCCATCTTACTGAAACCGAGGCTTTTCAGTCATCTTGCCCATGTGGTATGATTTGCATATCTCAAGTGATTCAAAATCAAGTGAGTCCAAATGATCCATCTGCATGGAGTTTTTTCATGCATATACACCAATAGACATGGTTCACATGTCTCAAACTATTCAAAACGAGTGAGTCCAAAGATCCATCAACATGGAGCTTCTTCATGTGTTTTATACCAATATGACTTACATGGCAGTGCCACAAGTAGGTGGTACTATCATTACTATCTTATATCTTCTGGCATGAAAATGTGTATCACTACTATTGAGATTCAATAAACCATTCCTTTAGGTGCAATACCATTGAAGGTATTATTCAAATAAATAGAGTAACCATTATTCTCCTTAAATGAACAATCGTACTGCGATAGACATAATCCAATCATGTCTATGCTCAACGCAAACACCAAAAGACAATTATTCAGGTTTAATACTAATCTTGATGGTAGAGGGAGCGTGCGATGTTTGATCTCATCAAACATGGAAACACTTCCAACACATATCATCAGCTCACCTTTAGCTAGTCTCCGTTTATTCCGTAGCTCTTTTATTTCGAGTTACTAACACTTGGCAACTGAACCGATATCTTAATACCCTGGTGCTACTAGGAGTACTAGTAAAGTACACATTAACATAACGTATATCCAATATACTTCTATTGACTTTGCCAGCCTTCTCATCTACCAAGTATCTAGGGTAATTCTTCTCCAGTGGTTGTTTCCCTTATTACAAAAGCACTTAGTCTCGGGTTTGGGTTCAACCTTGGGTTTCTTCACTAGAGCAGTAGCTGATTTGCCGTTTCATGAAGTATCCCTTCTTGCCCTTGCCCTTCTTGAAACTAGTGGTTTCACCAACCATCAACGATTGATGCTCCTTCTTGATTTCTACTTTTGTGGTGTCAAACATCGCGAATACCTCAAGGATCATCATCTCTATCCCTGATATGTTATAGTTCATCACGAAGCTCTAGCAGCTTGGTGGCAATGACTTTGGAGAAACATCACTATCTCATCCGGAAGATCAACTCCCACTCGATTCAAGTGATTGTTGCACTCAGACAATCTAAGCACAAGCTCAACGATTGAGATTTTCTCCCTTTGTTTGCAGGCTAAGAAAATCGTCGGAGGTCTTATACCTCTTGACGTGGGCACGAGCCTGAAATCCCAATTTCAGCCCTCGAAACATCTCATATGTTCCGCGACATTTCGAAAACGTCTTTGGGGCCTCAACTCTAAACCGTTTAACTGAACTATCACGTAGTTATCAAAACGTGTATGTCCGATGTTCACAACATCCACAAACGACAATTGGGGTTCAGCACACTGAGCGGTGCATTAAGGACATAAGCTTTCTACTATTCGCATAATCGCTACTGTCAACTTTCAACTATATTTTCTCTAGGAACATATCTAAACAGTGGAACTAAAGCGCGAGCTTACGACATAATTTGCAAAGATCTTTTGACTATGTTCAGGATAATTAAGTTCATCTTATGAACTCCCACTCAGATAGACATCCCTCTAGTCATCTAAGTGATTACATGATCCGAGTCAACTAGGCCGTGTCCGATCATCACGTGAGACGGACTAGTCATCATCGGTGAACATCTTCATGTTGATCGTATCTACTATACGACTCATGCTCGACCTTTCGGTCTCTGTGTTCCGAGGCCATGTCTGTACATGCTAGGCTCGTCAAGTTAACCCTAAGTGTTTCGCGTGTGTAAATCTGTCTTACACCCGTTGTATGTGAACTTAAGAATCCATCACACCCGATCATCACGTGGTGCTTAGAAGAGACGAACTTTAGCAACGGTGCACAGTTAGGGGAGAACACTTCTTGAAATTGTTGTAAGGGATCATCTTATTTACTACCGTCGTTCTAAGTAAACAAGATGCATAAACATAATAAACATCACATGCAATTATATAGTAATGACATGATATGGCCAATATCATATAGCTCCATTGATCTCCATCTTCGGGGCTCCATGATCATCATCGTCACCGGCATGACACCATGATCTCCATCATCATGATCTCCATCATCGTGTCTTCATGAAGTTGTCTCGCCAACTATTACTTCTACTACTATGGCTACCGGTTAGCAATAAAGTAAAGTAATTACATGGCGTTGTTTAATGACACGCAGGTCATACCATAAATTAAGACAACTCCTATGGCTCCTGCCAGTTGTCATATTCATCGACATGCAAGTCGTGATTCCTATTACAAGAACATGATCAATCTCATACATCACATATCATTCATAACATTCTTCTTGGCCATATCACATCACATAGCATACCCTGCAAAAACAAGTTAGACGTCCTCTAATTGTTGTTTGCATGTTTTATGTGGCTGCTATGGGTTTCTAGCAAGAACATTTCTTACCTACGCAAAACCACAACGTGATATGCCAATTGCTATTTACCCTTCATAAGGACCCTTTTCATCGAATCCGTTCCGACTAAAGTGGCAGAGACTGGCACCCGCTAGCCACCTTATGCACCAAGTGCATGTCAGTCGGTGGAACCTGTCTCACGTAAGAGTACGTGTAAGGTCGGTCCGAGCCGCTTCATCCCACAATACCGTCGAAACAAGATTGGACTAGTAACGGTAAGCATATTGAACAACATCAACGCCCATAACTACTTTGTGTTCTACTCGTGCAAAGAATCTACGCAATAGACCTAGCTCATGATGCCACTGTTGGGGAACGCAGCAGAAATTCAAAATTTTCCTACGTGTCACCATGATCTATCTAAGGAGAAACCAACAACGAGGGGAAGGAGAGTGCATCTACATACCCTTGTAGATCACTAAGCGGAAGCGTTCAAGAGAACGGGGTTGAAGGAGTCGTACTCGTCGTGATCCAAATCACCGGAGATCCTAGTGCCGAACGGACGGCACCTCCGCGTTCAACACACGTACAGCCCGGTGACGTCTCACATGCCTTGATCCAGCAAGGAGAGAGGGAGAGGTTGAGGTAGACTCCATCCAGCAGCAGCACAACGGCGTGGTGGTGGTGGAGGAGCGTGGCAATCCTGCAGGGCTTCGCCAAGCACCGCGGGAGAGGAGAAGGGAGAGAGGTAGGGCTGCGCCAAGGAGAGGTCAAACTCATGTGTTGGCAGTCCCAAAACCCTCAAGTATATATAGGGGAGAGGGAGGGGGGTGCGCCCCCTTTAGGGTTTCCACCCCAAGGGGTGCGGCTGCCCCCAATCCCATCTAAGGGTGGCGGCCAAGGGGGGAGAGGGGGGAAACTTGCCCCCCAAGTTAGGTGGAAGCACCCCCTCCCAAAGCCGTAGGCGCCTTGGGCCCTTGTGGGGGGTGCACCAGCCCACCTGGGGCTGGTACCCTCCCACACTTGGCCCATGCAGCCCTCCGGGCCGGTGGCCCCACTTGGTGGACCCCCGGGACCCTCCCGGTGGTCCCGGTACGTTACTGATAAAACCCGAAACTTTTCCGGTGACCAAAACAGGACTTCCCATATATAAATATTTACCTCCGGACCATTCCGGAACTCCTCGTGATGTCCGGGATCTCATCCGGGACTCCAAACAACATTCGGTAACCACATACAAACTTCCTTTATAACCCTAGCGTCATCGAACCTTAAGTGTGTAGACCCTACGAGTTCGGGAACCATGCAGACATGACCGAGACGTTCTCCGGTCAATAACCAACAGCGGGATCTGGATACCCATGTTGGCTCCCACATGTTCCATGATGATCTCATCGCATGAACCACGATGTCAAGGACTCAATCAATCCCGTATACAATTCCCTTTGTCTAACGGTATTGTACTTGCCCGAGATTCGATCGTCGGTATACCGATACCTTGTTCAATCTCGTTACCGGCAAGTCTCTTTACTCGTTCCATAACACATCATCCCGTGATCAACCCCTTGGTCACATTGTGCACATTATGATGATGTCCTACCGAGTGGGCCCAGAGATACCTCTCCGTTTACACGGAGTGACAAATCCCAGTCTCGATTCGTGCCAACCCAACAGACACTTTCGGAGATACCTGTAGTGCACCTTTATAGCCACCCAGTTACGTTGTGACGTTTGGTACACCCAAAGCATTCCTACGGTATCCGGGAGTTGCACAATCTCATGGTCTAAGGAAAAGATACTTGACATTAGAAAACCTTTAGCATACGAACTACATGATCTCTATGCTAGGCTTAGGATTGGGTCTTGTCCATCACATCATTCTCCTAATGATGTGATCCCGTTATCAATGACATCCAATGTCCATGGTCAGGAAACCGTAACCATCTATTGATCAACGAGCTAGTCAACTAGAGGCTTACTAGGGACATGGTGTTTTCTATGTATCCACACATGTATCTGAGTTTCCTATCAATACAATTATAGCATGGATAATAAACGATTATCATGAACAAGGAAATATAATAATACCTTATTTATTATTGCCTCTAGGGCATAATTCCAACAGTCTCCCACTTGCACTAGAGTCAATAATCTAGTTCACATCGCCATGTGATTAACACTCACAGGTCACATTGCCATGTGACCAACATCCAAAGAGTTTACTTTACCCAGGAGATGTTTCTAAGCAATTCAGTATCAGTGCCAACACTTACCCTGAGTCTGCCTGTGCCGCGGAGGAGCTCAAATTTTATCAAGACAATGTTGACCCGGTGGATATGACCTCCCTCAAGAAACCAACAACTGAGCATGACCCGACGTTGAAGATTAAATCGGCGGCTGAGACAAAGCTTGTTGACTTTACCCAGGAGATGTTTCTAAGCAATTCAGTATCAGTGCCAATTTGGATCCTAAATAGGAAAGCGTGCTCATTGAGTTCATCCGTGAGAATCGGGACATCTTTGCATGGAAACCTTCTGACATGCCGGGTGTACCGAGGGAACTCGCTTAGCACACTCTCAATATTGATCCAAAGTATAAGCCGGTCAGGAAGTTTCTCCGACGGTTCAACGAAGAGAGACGGAAAGCTATTGGGGAAGAGCTCTCCCGGCTCTTAGCTGCCGGGTTTATTGTTGAAGTTTTTCACCCGGAGTAGTTGGCTAACCCGGTGTTAGTGCTCAGGAAGAACGGCACTTGGCGGATGTGTGTCGATTACACGGACTTAAACAAGGCTTGTCCGGCTGGTCCCTTTGCTCTTCCTCCTATTGATCAAATCATTGATGCTATGGCGGGTTGTGAACGTTTGAGCTTCTTAGATGCTTACTCTGGTTATCATCAGATTAAGATGGCAGTTAAGGACCAGGAGAAGATAGCTTTCATCACTCCGTTTGGAGCATTCTGTTATGTATCTATGCCATTTGGACTCAAAAGTGCCCAGGCGACTTATCAGCGGTGTGTGCAGAACTGTTTGCATGATCAAATTGGGCGTAATGTTCATGCTTACATCAATGACATTGTGGTGAAGTCCAGAGAAAAGGAAACCTTGATATCTGACCTGAAAGAGACCTTTGATAATCTCCGGGTTTACAAGATGATGCTTAATCCGGTCAAGTGTGTGTTTGGTGTACCTGTGGGCAAGCTCTTAGGGTTTCTGGTGTCAAACAGAGGCATTGAAGCTAATCCGGAGAAGATTAAGGCGATTACCTCTCTGGCTAAGCCGGCGTGCATCAATGATGTTCAGCGACTGGCGGGTCGTGTTGCTGCGTTAAGCCGGTTCATAAGCCGGTTAGGTGAGAAGGCCCTTCCATTATATCAGATGATGAAGAAAACTGACACTTTTGTCTGGAGTGATGCTGCGGATGCTGCCTTTGAAGACTTGAAGAGGCAATTGTCTGAACCACCGTATCTTGCGGCTCCCATTGACAAAGAGCCATTGTTGTTATATGTGGCTGCTAATTCACGAGCGGTCAGTGTTGCCATCGTGGTGGAGCATAAGGAAGCTGACAAGGAGCATCCGGTTCAACAGCCGGGTTACTATATCAGTGAGGTTCTCATTGAGTCTAAACAAAGATATCCACATTGGCAGAAACTCATTTACAGAGTGTTTATGGCCAACCGGAAGTTGAAGCAGTACTTTCAAAGTCATCCTATAACTGTGGTAAGTTTTGACCCTTTGGGAGACATCATCCAGAATAGGGAGGCCACATGACGAGTCGCCAAGTGGGCTATCGAGCTTGGGCCTCATGGTTTGAAGTACATGCCATGTACTGCTATTAAGTCTCAGGCCTTGGTGGACTTTATCAATGATTGGACAGAGTTGTAGACACCTGAGGAGAAGCCAGATAACACATATTGGACTATTCACTTTGACGGGTCCAGGCAGCTAGAAGGCTCGGGGGCTGGAATTGTTTTAACTTCCCCTCGAGGTGACAAATTTCGTTATGTACTCCGGCTTATGTTCCCATGTACTAACAATGCGGCTGAGTACGAGGCCTTACTCCATGGTCTCCGGATAGCCAAGGAGATGAACTTAAGCCGGGTAAGGTGTCTGGGCGACTCAGATCTCGTGGCTCAACAGGTGTCAGGCAAGTGGGATTCCAAGGATCCTCTCATGGCGCCTTATCGACGTGAAGTAGATGATGTGGCTGGACATTTCAAGGGTTATCAAGTGGAGCACATTGATCGAAGGAAGAATGAGGCGGCTGATGCGTTAAGCCATCTGGGATCTCAACGTAAGCTGGTGCCACCTAACACCTTTCTTGATGTTTTGCATAACCCTTCTGTCAAGGTGCCTACCGAGGAAGAACTAGCGGTGCCAGACCCGGAGGCCCAGCTAGTGGCAGCTCTTCATGTTATCCCGGATTGGACGGTGCCATATTTGGCCTACATGACCCATGGGGAGTTACCGGAGGATGAGGCTTTGGCAAGACAAATTGTCAGGCGGTCCAAATCCATGACGATTGTTAATGGGGAGTTGCATCATTGCAGTGTAACAGGGGCATTTTAACGCTGTGTGTCGCTTGCGGAGGGACAAGAGATACTTCGTGAGATTCATGAAGGGGATTGTGGTCATCATGTCGGCTCAAAATCTCTTGTGACCAAGGCCTTCCGTCATGGTTTCTACTGGCTCATGGCTCATGTTTATGCGGAGGATCTGGTCAGTAAATGTGACGGTTGTCAGAAGTTCTCATGACGTGCTCATGTGCCGGCTCAAGAATTGAGGATGATCCCAATTACTTGGCCGTTCGCAGTCTGGGGGCTTGACATGGTTGGACCTTTCAAAAGGTCTAAGGATAAAAAGACACATCTCCTGGTGGCAGTGGATAAGTTTACAAAGTGGGTTGAGGCGGAACCAGTCAGTAAGTGTGATGCGGCTACAACGGTTTAGTTGATGAAAAGGGTGATCTTTCGTTTTGGCTTCCCACACAGCATTATAACTGATAATGGCACTAATCTCTCCAAGGGAGCCATGGAAGGGTTCTGTCAATGAGAACATATCCGGCTTGATGTTTCGACCGTGGCTCATCCTCAATCCAATGGTCAAGCAGAGATAGCTAATCAAGAGATCCTAAAGGGTATCAAGCCCCAGCTCTTTGTCCCATTAAAGAGAACTCCGGGTTGCTGGGTGGAGGAGTTACCCTCTGTACTATGGAGCATCAATACTACGCCTAACAGATCTACGGGTTACACGCCTTTCTTCATGGTCTATGGAGCAGAGGCAGTTCTGCCAAGTGACATCCGGCACGACTCACCCCGCATGGCGGCTTATGTTGAGGCGGATAACGAGAAGGCTCGTCAGGATGCACTAGACTTGTTGGATGAGGAGCGAGACTTGGCAATAGCCCACTTGGCGATTTACCAGCAAGACCTGCACCGCTATGACAGCCGCCGGGTTAAGAGCAGAACCTTCTAGGAAGGTGATTTGGTACTCCGGCTCATCCAAGATCAATCTGACATGCACAAGCTATCTCCACCTTGGGAAGGACCCTTTGTGGTCAGCAAGAATCTAAACAACGGGTCATACTACCTCATTGATATTCGAGAGCGCAAGGACTCAAGTAAGTCGGAGGAGGAGACCCGCCGGCCGTGGAATATCGCCCATCTTCGGCCTTACTATACTTGAGCCACCGGCTCTTAAGATGTATATACTTTTGATGATGTACATATTATATAAAGCAATAAAGCAGGACCTCTGTCCTTTTTCCCATAAAAATGCTTTTATGTCTTCTTTATCAAGTGGTGGACACTACCAACAGGGAGCAGATCATATCTGAATCCAGCTTTCTCTTTGGTCCGGCTTATGATCATATCTGAATCTAGCCATGATCACTTGGGGGCTTCCTGTTCAAACATAGGTCGTATTCGAACCAAAGAGAACAGAGTTGTCGATACCCGCTTGATCGGCATACTGCCAAACCCACTTGGGGGCTTCTTGATCATATTTGAATCACAGCTTAACTCCTTTGGGTCTGACGTGGATCGTATTCGAATCAGCGTCATTAAACAACTCTTATGGTCACTTGGGGGCTTCCTGTTCAAACATGGGTCGTATTCGAACCAAAGAGAACATAGCTATCGATACCCACTTGATCGGCATCGCCAAAGCCACTGGGGGCTATATGATCGTATCCGAATCTTAGCTTAACCCCTTTGGAACGGTTTACTGATCGTATTGGAATCAGAAGCCTCTGAACATTGTTTATTATATATCATAAGCATGATTACTTGATTATCTTGAGACCTTATTGAAAGCACTATGAGATGGCTTTTGTTCTTCCGACTTAATATTGATTATCCCAGGTTGTGAAGTAAACATTATATGTTCCAACTTTCAGGAGTTAAATTCATCTGCATGGTGAAGGTCATATAAGCAGGTGAGATTACCAAAGGGATTGCAGGGAATTTTTGCTTGTTTTGTATGCAGGATAAGGTAAGCAAATTTAACATCAAGGAAACAAGCGATCAACATGAGCTGGAGAGACATAACAATGGCGGCTTACGAAAGTATTAAGCGCCATAAACATGCGCGAAGGCATGACAAACATTGAGAGGTTTTTTCTATCCTATTACAAGACTCCCCGAGTCTGAATAAATGAAGCATCGTTTTTGCAAAGTTATAAAACGCCCGACGGTTCATTCCTTCGGCGGGCTTGAAGACTTCGGGTTATCCTTCTCCGCCTCTTCGTCGGTTGCTTTGTCCTGGAAGGTGGACGAGGCCCAGTCAATGCCACTCAAGGCTTCAAACTCAGCCTCATCATCTATTAAACCGGCCGGGTCCACTTCAGGGGCAAAGGTATGCTTATGCGTTGGAGGGATAAGGCTGACTTGGTCATATGGAATGTTTGGAATTCTTCGGTTCTCACTATCATAGCCCGGTGAATACTTAGTAAGATCAGTATCATTCCCAATAAGGGTAGCCAAGGGACGTACGACTTTGACACAGGCGGTGAAATCTTGATCATCAAATGCAGCACCGTCCTCCTTAAGGCTCGGATATCCAAGAGAGAGATCAGCTAAGTCAAGCTCTGGCGTCCATGCCTTTGCCCGGCTCAATGCGGCTACGGCTCCGGCTCTTGCGGATGCCCGCCTTAAATCCTGAATTTGCTGAGGTAGCACAACAAGATGCTTCAGCACATCTTGTAAAAGGCGGGGAGGGGTGTTTGATAAGGCTACAACGGCCAAGGCATGTTGTGACCCGGAGTACAGCTGTTCCACTAAGGTGTAAACTGCTTTAAGCTTGATCAGCATGTTTTGCTTAAGGTTGGTACTCCTGGGGCCTGTGTATGTGCACAAGCATAACAGTCAGCCGGAGGTAACTATTACAATAGTCATTGGAAGATTACAATGTTTGAGGTTTTGCACAGTAACCTACCGAAGATGGCTGAGACCATTTGATATATCTGTCGTTTTAAGTCGGATAGCTCGGTTGTTGCCTCTGCAAGAGATGCTTCCGCCGTCTCGGCCCGAGTCACCAGTGAAGCCTTCTCATCAGCCCAAGCTTTCTTCTCTGACGCAAAATTTTTCTTCAATTTCTCATTTTCAGAGACACTGAATTCAAATTTGGAGTTGGCCTTCTGAGTTTCAAGTTCTTGAGTTTCCAGACGACTCTTCAGGACAGTAAGCTCCGACTCAAATTGACTTATGGTGGCCTGCATTGACACCAGGTTATGGTAAGGATCACGGTAAGGTAACATGCAAAGTCCCAAGCATTTTACAAGTAAAGATACTTAGCACTTGGGGGCTAATGTATGCTTAAGAATTTATAACCCACCCTGCCAGGTCATGTGTATTAAGTCTCCAGCACTTTACAAGTAAAGATACTTGACACTTGGGGGCTAATGTGTATCACAAGTTCAAAGTATCATGCTATCACCGGGTTAGATATATTCTCTTTCAACCAGACAAACAAACAGTAAGCAGATTTCTAAAGTCTACATCATATTATTTCATAAGCAATAGACTTGGAGGCTGGTACAGTAAGTAAGATTCAGGAAAATAGCGTAAGTTATACCTTAGATTTGTGCTGTATTTGTTTCACCATGTCAATTTCCAGGTCACGACTATTATGCACTTGGTTCAGATAGCCCGAGACTATATCACCAATGCTTAAGTGTGTATAGTCAGTGATGTCCTGTTTGGCTTTTAGACGTTCGGCATATTCTTCCTTGGCAATGCGTTGGGCAAGAACAGTAGGCCCCCCCCGGTTCAACAAATTGACTTTTCAGAAATTCAACTTCCGGGTCAGTCGTCTTGGCCGGGCTAGGAACTTCCGGGTTATCAGAGTTGTGGATAACATCTTCTGCAGGCGGGTCAGAGGTTGGCACCGGAATATCAGAAGCCGGTTCAGGCGGTGGCTGATGGGTGGAGCTAGCAGGAGCGGATGAGTCAAGCGCCGGTTCAGTGACAACCGGGTCTTGGGACAGCTTATTTTTCCTCGCCCTCTTGCTGGGCTTCACTTGCAGGCTGTCAATAAAGGAAGAAGGATGAGTATTAAAGCATAAAGTACGGTAAAACTTAAAGTAAGAAAGGTTACATTACCCGAGAGCCGTTTTGAAAGCCGGCATGTTTGATTGCATAGACTCGTCGGAAGAAGGAGAGGTATCCTGATAATTGGAGTCAGATGAATTGAGAGGTTGACGAATCAAACCCGCCAAAGGTAAAACAGAACGTAAATCGGAGATAACCTCGGTCCGGCGCTTCCTAGTTACATCGGGTAAGCCGGAGGAGAGTTCCGCGTCTTGATTGGCCCGATTCTGCCTCCGGTTCTCAAGCTGTTGTTGCTTGAGAAGAAATTGAGGATCTTGATAAGCTAGAGGATGTGAAAAATCTTACTTTCTGGGTCACTCTTCGGATTTTTTGTTTTGGCAAATGCTCTGAGTCGTAGGAGATTATAGTGACCTCTTCTTCAACTGCTTGACTGTTCCCTGTATCCTCCTGAAAGGACAGAATGACAGTAAAATGACGACAAGGGAGTTAAGAAAGTTAAAGGATTACCTCTTCATCATCCGAAGAAGTATCATCCAATTTGAATAACTCGGAGGCGCTGGGTTTCTTCTTCTTTGAGGTTCCCGTCTTGGCGGCTTTCCTATCGGTTTTCTTGGCTACCCTGGCTTGTTTGGCAGCATCATGGTCATATTTGACCTTCCAGAAGTTATCATCGGCCTGTGGAAAAGGATAAAGAATTATGAGCACAAATAAGGTATAACGTGTTAAGAGTATTTATTAAGACTAATAACTCACTGCAGGGGTCGGGTTCTTCTTGCAGAAGGGAAGTAAGCCGAAGGCATTGCTAGTAACAGTGCCCTCCTTCAGCAGTGACTGGGTTGTAGCATCTACCACATCATCTGGTAAGTCGTCAGGACTATGACGCATTGGATCGTCCTTTTCGCCTGTGTAAGTACACATTAAGCCAGAGCAGCGGCTTAATGGGAGTATTCGCCAAGTGACCCAGACTCGGACCAGATCGATGCCGTTTAAACCATTTCCCAAAAGAGCTTTAATCTTCTTGATGGTGGGATCAAGAGGCAGACGTTCAACAGCGGTCAGTTTATCCGCCAGCTGATGGTTGGACTCAAGGCGCAGGGCGCGAAAGCCGGGCAGAGGCTTCTCATCAGCCGGAGAAGTGTCTTGATAGTAGAACCACGTCTGGTTCCAATCTTTTGGGTGACTCGGCAGCTCAGCGTAAGGAAAAAGGCAGTCTCTCCGTCGCTGGATCGAGATGCCGCCAAGCTCAAGACTAGGCCCGTTGGCACGTTCATTTTGCCGATTCAAGTAAAAAAGTTCTCTGAACAAAAGCAGGCTTGGCTCCTCTCCCAGATACACTTCGCAGAAGACTTGGAAACTGCAAATATTTGACACGGAATTGGGTCCGATGTCTTGAGGTCTAAGGTCAAAGAAATTCAAAACCTCCCTGAAGAATTTTGAGCCGGGAGGAGCAAATCCCCGGCTCATATGATCCGTAAAAATTATTACCTCCCCTTCTGTGGGTTGAGGCCTCTATTCAGATGGGTCAGGGGCACGATAAGACATGACCTCCTTTTTTGGCAGGTGGCCAAACTTCACGAACTCAGCCAGTTTACTCTTGGTAACTATGGATGGGACCCAATTGCAGGTCACAGGGGCCTTGGCCGCCTTAGGAGCCATGACAACAGTTGGCCTATGACAAAATAAGAAGATCCGGTTCAACTTTAATCCGGGAGAAATATCTTAATTATTCAAGGTGGCGGCTTAATAAGGGGCCTAATAATATAAGGATAGTTGTGCAACAGTATCTAAGCTGCCACGTGTATCAAAAGCAGTTCAAACTTTTTAAGGTCATAAGAAGCAAGTAGGTTAACAGATCAGTGTTATCTATTTAAACAGGCTACATAGACAGTTGAGTTTAAGCGTATTCAACAGAAGCAGTTTTCTGGGTGATACAAACAGGTTTCATAATCTGCTACTGTTGTTGGAGATCAAAGATCTGTTCTGATAAGAAAATTTTCTAGACCTAAAAGCTGATGCAGACGTGTTCATAGGCTCGAATGAGGCTTTTAGGCAGAGAAAGGGATCTGTTCTATATCCAAAACAAGTGCGAAAACAACTACCGCGACCATTTTATATCATTCTCAGATCAAAAGAGGCATTTAAGAAGAGAACTAACAAGGGTTTGGCTCTAATGGTGATGAACTCCGACGAAGTCGAGGAAGATCTAATGCGGATCTGAGCAAGGAAGGGAAGGGAACTTACGGATCTGGATGGGCTGCGGAAGTTCACCGTTGTTTTCTGATCCGATTCAGGTTGATGCAGGGGCCTGGGACGGTGAAGACAAGAAGCTCGATAGTGGCGGCGGTGGATCTCGAGAGGAGGCAAGAGGAAGAAGACAACTAAAAGAGGGAAGAATCGAAGACCTAGGTTGCCCTATTTATAAGGGAAGAGCTAACTGGGACGGCGCGAGAAACAAGGAGACCAAAACATTATTATCCAGTGGCCCCGATGCCTCGAGTCTCGGGATGGTCAGTAAAGGCAAAGATCCGTTGGAGGATATGATGGAGTAAAAATGAGTTTTATTGAAGATGACGTCACGGTGATTTAACCCGGATCCAGATGATGACGTCACGGCGGGTTAAAGTTTCCGCGCAAGACAGAAGACCGAAGGCCAGTTCCATAAGGTTTTAAAGATTGACATGAACCATTTCAAATCAATCTGGGGCCTAATGTTGGGGATATAACTATTTGTGTAAGCCGGCCAGGAGGGGCCGGGTTACGTAAAGAGGATTCAGCAGAAAGAAGCCCTTCGACCAAGACATGAAGATGGCGGTTCAATAGAGGGCTTAAGCCCACAGGCAACTTAAGGCCCTTTGTAGTAAACCGCCATAATGGCATGACTTGTATCATAAGGTAGATTTAACTAGTCACCGAGCCGGACGTTGTTTATAAGCCGGCCGGGACTCTGTAAGCCACAGGGTGTCAACCCGTGTATATAAGGGGACGACCTGCTGGCGGCTTAGGGCAAGAAACAACTCGTCAAGAGCTGGGCATAGCGTATCTCGCTCCCTGGTCATCGAAACATCAATACCAACCCAACTAGACGTAGGCCTTACCTTCACAGTAAGGGGCCGAACTAGTATAAAACCTCTCGTGTCCTTTGTCCTGATTAACCCCTTCAAGCTTCCTAGTTGCGATGGCTCCACAACTAAGTCATTTCACGAGGACATCTGACGTGAAAATTCCACGACAGTATGTGCTTCCATCTACTTATAAAGGGGGTGATGCAGAGTTTGTTGTAACAAAGCAACAAGCATCATGTCTGGGTTGGTCCCATTTTTGTTCACTACTTAATGGGAAAAGACAGCAATACAATAGCTTCAATTCAACATTTATTTAAAACAGTACCAATACAAGTAGCACAACATCTCAAAGCACACTGCACAATCATGTGGATGAAGGCATGTACTGACCTTTCATGAGACGAATCTGCCAACACGAATAGGAAATCCAATCTCGTTTTGTGCAGTTGCACTGAAATCAAGCAAAGTGTTTTGCGTAGCAAAGTAAAATGTCGCAATAGCAACAAGTTGAATAGATAACCCTATTTAAACAGAGGCAAAAAAGGAATCAATTACTGGCTAATAAAGGAGGATGAAACATGCGGCCACAAAAATGGTAATCCCGCCAAGTGTTGCAGTTTTGAAATAAGATTCAGTAGTTAATTCTGAGACTGGCATCAATTACTGGCTTATAAAGGGGTGATGCTGAATTTGTTGTAACAAAGCAACAAGCATCATGTCTGGGTTGGTCCCATTTTAGTTCACTACTTAACGGGAAAAACATCAATACAATAGCTTCAATTCAACATTTATTTAAAACAGTACCAAAACAAGTACAACATCTCAAAGCACACTGCACATCATGTGGATGAGGCCAAGATTTGAAACAACTTGCCACGAAGACTGGAAACAAATCTCAATCTCTTTTTGTGCAGTTCCACCAAAATTAAGCAAAGTCACCAGTGTGACATTCAAGTTAAACTGCACAAAACACTCTTAAAACATAAGTGTTTTGAGTAGCGAAGCAAAATGTCACAATAGCAATGATACGTCTCCAACGTATCTATAATTTTTTATTGTTCCATGCTATTATATTACCCCTTTTAGATGTTTATGGGCTTTATTTTACATATTTATATCATTTTTGGGACTAACCTACTAACCGGAGGCCCAGCCCATATTGCTGTTTTTTTGCCTATTTCAGTATTTTGAAGAAAAGGAATATCAAACGGGGTCCAAACCGAATGAAACCTTCGAGAGCATGATTTTTGGAACAAATCTGATCCGGAGAGCTTGGAGTGCAAGTCAAGAAGCTCCGGAGGGCCCCACGAGGGCCACCGACGTACTTCTTCTTCCTATATATACCTACATACCCCGAAAACATCCAGGAGCACCATGAAACACAATTTCCACCGCCGTAACCCTCTGTATCCGCGAGATCTCATCTTGGAGCCTTCGCCGACACTCTACCGGAGGGGGAATCAACCACGGAGGGCTTCTACATCAACATCCTTGCCCCTTCGATGAGTTGTGAGTAGTTTACCACAGACCTACGGGTCCATAGTTATTAGCTAGATGGCTTCTTCTCTCTTTTTGGATCTGAATAAAATGTTCTCCCCTCTCTTATGGAGATCTATTTGATGTAAACTCTTTTTGCGGTGTGTTTGTCGAGATCTGATGAATTCTGGGTTTATGATCAAGTTTATCCATGAATAATATTTGAATCTTCTCTGAATTCTTTTATGTATGATTGAGTTATCTTTGCAAGTCTCTTTGAATTGTCAGTTTGGTTTGGCCTACTAGATTGATCTTTCTTGACATGGGAGAAGTGCTTAGCTTTGGGTTCAATCTTGCGGTGTTCTTACCCAGTGACAGAAAGGGTTGCAAGACACATATTGTATTGTTGCCATCGAGGATAATAAGATGGGGTTTATATCATACTTCATGTGTTTATCCCTCTACATCATGTCATCTTGCTTAATGCGTTACTCTGTTCTTATGAACTTAATACTCTAGATGCAGGCAGGAGTCGGTCGATGTGTGGAGTAATAGTAGTAGATGCAGGCAGGAGTCGGTCTACTTGTTATGGACGTGATGCCTATATACATGATCATGCCTAGATAATCTCATAACTATGCGCTTTTCTATCAATTGCTCGACAGTAATTTGTTCACCCACCGTAATACTTATGCTATCTTGAGAGAAGCCTCTAGTGAAACCTATGGCTGGCCCCGGGTCTATCTCTTATCATATTTGCTTTCAATTTATCTTTATTTGAATCTTTACTTTTTGCACCTATCTTATAAATACCAAAAATATATTTATCTTATTATTGTATCTTTATTAGATCTCACTTTCGCAAGTGGCCATGAAGGGATTGACAACCCCTTTATTGCGTTGGTTGCGAGTTCTCAGTTTGTTTGTGTAGGTGCGTGGGACTTTTGCGGAGCCTCCTACTAGATTGATACCTTGGTTCTCAAAACTAAGGGAAATACTTACGCTACACTTTGCTGCATCACCCTCTCCTCTTCGAAGAAAACCAACGCAAGCTCAAGACGTAGCAAGAAGGATTTCTGGCACCGTTGCCGGGGAGGTCTTCGCTCAAGTCAAGACATACCAAGTACCCATCACAAACCCATATCCCTCGCATTTACATTATTTGCCATTTGCCTCTCGTTTTCCTTTCCCCCACTTCACCATTGCCGTTTTATTCGCCCTCTCTTTCCCAATCTCCTCCTCTATTTTCACTTCCGTTTTTCTGTTTGCTTGTGTGTTGGATTACTTGTTGCCATGGCACAAGATAATACCAAGTTCTGTGACCTCTCGAATACCAACAATAATGATTTCCTTAGTACTCCGATTGCTCCTCTTAATGATGTTGAGTCTTGTGAAATCAATACCGCTTTGCTGAATCTTGTTATGAAAGATCAATTCGCCGGCCTTCCTAGTGAAGATGCCGCTACTCATCTAAATAATTTTGTTGATTTGTGTGATATTCAAAAGAAGAAAGATACGGATAACAATATTGTCAAATTGAAGTTATTTCCGTTTTCACTTAGAGATCATGCTAAAATTTGATTTTCGTCTTTGCCCAAAAATAGTATTGATTCTTGGAACAAGTGCAAAGATGCTTTTATCTCTAAGTATTTTCCTCCCGCTAAGATCATCACTCTTCGGAACGATATTATGAATTTTAAACAACTTGATCATGATCATGCTGCCCAATCTTAGGAAAGAATGAAATTGATGCTTCACAATTGCCCTACTCATGGTTTGAATTTATGGACGATCATACAAAAAATTTATGCCGGTTTGAACTTTGCTTCTAGAAATCTCTTAGATTCAGCCGCGGGAGGAACGTTTATGGAAAATATGTTAGGAGATGCTACAAAATTGCTTGATAATATTATGGCTAATTGTTCTCAATGGCACACCGAAAGATCTTCTAGTAAAAAACTGCATGCTATAGAAGAAATCAATGTTTTGGGTGGAAAGATGGATGAACTTATGAAGATGTTTGCTACTAAAAATACTCCTCTTGATCCCAATGATATGCCTTTGTATTCCTTGATTGAGAATAATAATGAATCTATGGATGTGAATTTTGTTGGTAGGAATAGTTTTGGAAACAATGCTTATAGAGGAAACTTTAATACTAGACCATTCCCTAGTAATCCCTCTAATAATTATGGAAATTCCTACAATAATTCTTATGGTAATTTTAATAAGATGCCCTCTGATTTTGAGAATAGTGTGAAAGAATTTATGATTTCTCAAAAGAATTTTAATGCTTTGCTTGAAGAAAAATTGCTCAAAGTTGATGATTTGGCTAGGAACGTTGATAGACTTTGGCTTGATGTTAATTCTCTTAAACTTGGATCTTCTTCTCCAAAGCATGATATCAATGAGTCTATCAAAGTAATGATAATTTCCATTGACGAGTGCAAGGAAAGAACCGCTAGATTGCGTGCTAAAAAAGAAAGCTTTATAAAAGCGTGTTCTTCTAATCTCCGTGAAAATAATGATGAGGATTTTAAAGTTATTGATGTGTCTCCGATTAGATCTATGTTTTGCAATATAAATTTTGATGATTATGGGAGTGATGATGAATCAACTTTGCCTAGAAGGCGTCCCAAAAAATCGAAATCTTTAGATCTTGATGTTAAATTTGGTAAAAGAGAGATCGGAGAATCCTCAACTTCTAATAATATTGAACCTACTATCTCAGATTTCAAGGAATTTGATTATGATAATTGCCCTTTAAAAGATTGTATTTCCTTGTTGCAATCCGTTGTTAATTCTCCTCATGCTTATAGTCAAAATAAAGCTTTTACCAAACATATTGTTGATGCCTTGATGCAATCTTATGATGAAAAACTTAATTTGGAAGTTTCTATACCTAGAAAACCTAATGATGAGTGGGAACCTACTATAAAGATTTGAATTAAAGATTATGAGTTTTTTTGCTTTGTGTGATTTGGGTGCTAGTGTTTCCACGATTCCAAAAACTTTATGTGATATTCTAGGTTTCCATGATCTTGATGATTTCTCTTTAAATTTGCACCTTGCGATTCCACCATTAAAAAGCCTATGGGAAGGATCAATGATTTTCTTATTGTTTCAAATAGAAATTTGGTGCCCGTAGATTATATCGTTCTTGATATAGATTGCAATCTTTCTTGCCCTATTATTCTCGGTAGACCTTTCCTTAGAACGATTGGTGTGATTATTGATATGAAGGAAGGGAACATTAGATTACAATTTCCCTTAAAGAAAGGCATGGAGCACTTTCCAAGAAAGAAATTCAAACTACCTTATGAATCTATCATGCGTGGTACTTATGAATTTAGTGCCAAAGATGGCACTAGTTAAATCTATCCTTGCTTTTATGCCTAGCTAGGGGCGTTAAACGATAGCGCTAGTTGGGAGGCAACCCAATTTTCTTTATGTTTTTTGTTTTTGCTCCTGTTTAGTAATAAATCTTTCATCTACCTTCTGATTAGATGTGTTTTTATCTTTTAATTAGTGTTTGTGCCAAGTAGAACCTATAGGATAACCTACGATGATAGTTGATTTGGTTCTGCTGAAAAACAGAAACTTTGCACGCACGAATATAATTTTGTTAAATCACAGGAACGTGATTTTGCATTGATTCTTTTTGCTGCTGTTAAATAGACAAATTGTACAGGACTTCCTATTTTGGTAGGAGTTTTAGAGTTCCATAAGTGTGCGTTAGTTACAGATTGCTACAGACTGTTCTGTTTTTGACAGATTCTGTTTTTCGTGTGTTGTTTGCGTATTTCAATGCATCTATGGCTAGTAATTCAGTCTATGAACCATAAAGAAGTTGGAATACAGTAGGTTTAAGACCAAAATAAATAAATAATGAGTTCATTGCAGTACCTTATGTGGTGGTTTTGTTTTCTTTCACTAACGGAGCTTATAAGATTTCCTGTTGAGTTTTGTGTTGTCAAGTTTTCAAGTTTTGGATAAAGCTTTTATGGACTATGGAATAAAGGGTGGCAAGATCCTAAGCTTGGGGAAGCCCATGGCACCCCAAGATATTCAATAATAGCCAAAAGCCTAAGCTTGGGGATGCCCCGGGAAGGCATCCCCTCTTTCGTCTTTGTTCATTGGTAACTTTACTTGGAGCTATATTTTTATTCGCCACATGATATGTGTTTTGCTTGGAGCGTCGTGTATTATATTAGTCTTTGATTTTTAGTTTAACACAATCATCCTTGCTGTACACACCTCTTGGGAGAAGCCTATTTAATTAGAATTTGCTAGAATACTCTATGTGCTTCACTTATATCTTTTGAGCTCGATAGTTTTTGCTCTAGTGCTTCACTTATATCTTTTAGAGCACGGTGGTGTCTTAATTTTGAAGAAATTGCTAGTCTCTCATGCTTCACTTATATTATTTTGAGAGTCTTTTAGAACAGCATGGTATTTGCTATTATCATAAAGTTGGTCCTAGAATGATGAGCATCCAAGTTGGGTATAATAAAAACTATCATAGGAAGTGAATTGGATGCTATGATCAACTTGATACTTGATAATTGTTTTGGGATATGGAGGTAGTGATATTAAAGTCATGATAGTTGGGTGATTATGAATTCAAAGAATGCTTGTGTTGAAGTTAGCAAGTCCCTTAGCATGCACGTATGGTTAAAGTTGTGTAACAAATTTGAAGCATGAAGTGTACTTGGCTTGTGCATCCTTATGAGTGGCGGTTGGGGACGAGCGATGGTCTTTTCCTACCAATCTATACCCCTAGGAGCATGCGCGTAGTACTTGATTTTTGATGACTTCTAAATTTTTTCAGTAAGTATATGAGTTCTTTTGACTAATGTTGAGTCCATGGATTATACGCACTTTTACCTTTCCGCCTTTGCTAGCCTCTTCGGTACCGTGCATTGCCCTTTTTCACCTTGAGAGTTGGTGCAAACTTCGCCGGTGCATCCAAACCCCGTGATACGATACGCTCTATCACACATAAACCTCCTTATATCTTCCTCAAAACAGCCACCATACCTACCTATTATGCCATTTCCATAGCCATTCCAAGATATATTGCCATGCAACTTTCCACCGTTCCGTTCTTCATTTTCATGACATACTTTACTTTTGTCATATTGCCATTGCATGATCATGTAGTTGGCATCGTATTTGTGGCAAAGCCACCATGCATTATTTTCATACATGTCACTCTTGATTCATTGCACCATCCCGGTACACCGCCGGAGGCATTCATATAGAGTCATATCTTGTTCTAGTTTCGAGTTGTAATTCTTATGTTGTAATCAATAGAAGTGTGATGATCATCATTATTAGAGCATTGCCCAAAAAAAGAAAAAGAAAGAAAGGCCAAAAAAAAGGCCCAAAAAAGAAAAAAAATAAAAATAAAAATAAAAAGGTCAATGTTACTATCTCTTTTTCCACACTTGTGCTTCAAAGTAGCACCTAGTTCTTCATGTAGTGAGTCTCATATTTTGTGCTTCAAAGTAGCACCTTGTTTTTCATGTAGTGAGTCTCATAAGTTGTCTTTTTCATACTAGTGGGAATTTTTCATTATAGAACTTGGCTTGTATATTCCTACGATGGGCTTCCTCAAATGCCCTAGATCTTCATGAGCAAGCAAGTTGGATGCACACCCACTAGTCTTCCTTTGTTGAGCATTCATTTGTAGCTCTAGTGCATACGTTGCATGGCAATCCCTACTCCTCATGTTGACATCAGTTGATGGGCATCTCCATAGCCCGTTGATTATCCTTGTCAATGTGAGACTTTCTCCTTTTTTTGTCTTCTCCACACAATTCCCATCATCATATTCTATTCCACCCATAGTGCTATATCCATCGCTCACGTTCATGTATTGCGTGAAGGTTGAAAAAGTTTGAGATTATTTAAGTATGAAACAATTGCTTGGCTTGTCATCGGGGGTATATAAGTTGGGAACATCTTTGTGTGATGAAAATGAAGCATAGCCTAACTATATGATTTTGTAGGGATGAACTTTCTTTTGCCATGTTATTTTGAGAAGACATGATTACTTTGATTAGTATGCTTGAAGTGTTACTATTTATTATGTCAATATGAACTTTTATTTTGTATTCATTTGGATCTGAACATTCATGCCACAATAAATAAAATTACATTATGAATTATGCTAGGTAGCATTCCACATCAAAAATTCTCTTTTTATCATTTACCTACTCGAGGACGAGAAGGAATTAAGCTTGGGGATGCTTGATACGTCTCCAACGTATCTATAATTTTTGATTGTTCCATGCTATTATATTACCCCTTTTAGATGTTTATGGGCTTTATTTTACATATTTATATCATTTTTGGGACTAACCTACTAACCGGAGGCCCAGCACATATTGCTGTTTTTTTGCATATTTTAGTATTTCAAAGAAAAGGGATATCAAACGGAGTCCAAATGGAATGAAACCTTCGGGAGCGTGATTTTTGGAACAAATCTGATCAGGAGAGCTTGGAGTGCAAGTCAAGAAGCTCACGAGGGGCCCACGAGATTGGGGGCTGCCCCCCTGTAGGGCACGCCCCCCTGTCTCGTGGGCCCCTCGGGTGGCCACCAACGTACTTCTTCTTCCTATATATACCTACGTACCCCGAAAACATCCAGGAGCACCACGAAACACAATTTCCACTGCCGTAAACCTCTGTATCCGCGAGATCTCATCTTGGAGCCTTCGCCGGCACTCTGCCGGAGGGGGAATGAACCACGGAGGGCTTCTACATCAACACCCTTGCCCCTCCGATGGGTTGTGAGTAGTTTACCACAGACCTACGGGTCCATAGTTATTAGCTAGATGGCTTCTTCTCTCTTTTTTGGATCTCAATACAATGTTCTACCCTCTCTTGTGGAGATCTATTCAATGTAAACTCTTTTTGCGGTGTGTTTGTCGAGATCCGATGAATTGTGGGTTTATGATCAAGTTTATCTATGAATAATATTTGAATCTTCTCTGAATTCTTTTATGTATGATTGAGTTATCTTTGCAAGTCTCTTCAATTAACAGTTTGGTTTGGCCTACTAGATTGATCTTTCTTGCCATGGGAGAAGTGCGTAGCTTTGAGTTCAATCTTGCGGTGTTCTTACCCAGTGACAGAAAGGGTTGCAAGACACGTGTTGTATTGTTGCCATCAAGGATAACAAGATGGGGTTTATATCATATTGCATGTGTTTATCCCTCTACATCATGTCATCTTACTTAATGCGTTACTCTGTTCTTATGAACTTAATACTCTAGATGCAGGCAGGAGTCGGTCGATGTGTGGAGTAATAGTAGTAGATGCAGGCAGGAGTCGGTCTACTTGTTATGGATGTGATGCCTATATACATGATCATGCCTAGATAATCTCATAACTATGCGCTTTTCTATCAATTGCTCGACAGTAATTTGTTGACCCACCGTAATACTTATGCTATCTTGAGAGAAGCCTCTAGTGAAACCTATGGCCCTGGGTCTATCTCTTATCATATTTGCTTTCAGTTTATCTTTATTTGCATCTTTACTTTTTGCATCTATCTTATAAAATACCAGAAATATATTTATCTTATCATTCTATCTTTATTAGATCTCACTTTTCGCAAGTGGCCGTGAAGGGATTGACAACCCCTTTATTGCGTTGGTTGTGAGTTCTCAATTTGTTTGTGTAGGTGCGTGGGACTTTTGAGGAGCCTCCTACTAGATTGATACCTTGGTTCTCAAAACTGAGGGAAATACTTACGCTACACTTTGCTACATCACCCTCTCCTCGTCGAGGAAAACCAACGCAAGCTCAAGATGTAGCAAGCAACAAGTTGAATCGATACCCCTATTTTAACAGAGGCAAAAAAGGAAACAATTACTTGCCGATAAAGGAGGATGAAACAAACAGTGACAGAAAGAAGCAACTAACTTATCTTAGATGGAAAAACAAAGTAGGATAGTAGCATTTCTAAAACGGTTGCATTGATTCATATTAACACAGACATTCTCTTGAAACAACATTCGTTAAAAAATGTAATTTACTTTTAACAGTGGCATTGCTTCAATTTTCCGGCGTCATTCTTGGATTAACAACAGCAAAATAGCTGTATGGGACATGCCAGCACCATGTGTGTCCACACGTATAAATGGGTGATGCAGAGTATGTAGCCAAGTAGCTTATATGCGTTGGTCCCATATTTGTTCTCTGTGAACCTTTTTCCTTTGTGTGGACAGCAAATCTAGTCCTGCACAAACTACCTGACCCCCCCAGTTTCTTTCCCTTTTCAAAAAAGAGATTGGTTCCTTACAGATGTGTGTACTGGGTTACCCCCTTTTCCCCCTTTTGACCTACAAAGCGGCTGGATAGCCAGTCTATACTACTTTGCACCCCTCCTTTCCTCATTGAACCATGTCCTAGATTCTTGCTCCAGCCCACCGCACCCTTCTTTCCTCTTTGAACCAAGACCTAGATCCGACTACAGATCGAAAAAGATCCACATGCAGCTAGAGCAACGATGGTTTCAAAGAAACTTATACCTTAGGGTCGTTGGGATGTGGCAAGGCGTGCGGCGGGAGGCCGGATCTGCCCACACTACGTACGGCAGCAAGGAAGAAGGGGTCAGTGTCCCTCCTGCACAGGCGCTGGGTGAAAGAGAACAGCGCAGCCGGCAGTGGATTGCCTCCCTCGCCGAAGGCGATAGAGTGAACGCTGCACCTCCTCCCCTTCCCGGTGTGATGGGATACGGACGCCTCCTTCAACAGCTGTGAGGGGGGAGAGAGAGACAAGAGTCCAACGCAATCTTGTTTAGATCTGGTGAAGAGAGGGTGAGAGACTGTGAATATAGCAAACCCTAGCAAATGAACGCTGAGCCTCGAGCGTGTAACATATATGTAATGCCGCGAGCGTGTGGAGAGTGCAAACCCTACCGAACAAGTGCTGAAGCTCCCGCTTATGTATATACTACTACTGTAGTACGGACTGAGCTCTTCCTGGTCGCACTTCCTGTCCTTCATGTGTGGTACACTACCCTCCCTTAAGTGAACAACCACACATGCGCCAACTTATCGGAAACGTGTGAGAGTGTGTACAAATAAAGAATTTTAATTTCAATTATCGGAAAGGTTTGAGAGTATTACAAAGTTTGACTTCAATCAAATCTAATATGCGGAGTAAATAAAAATGGAGGGCTACACGTCCATCCGGGTATTTAGTCCACACCATTTTTTAAATCAAAGTTAATAGCTGGACAAATAAAATTACAGGGGAGCTGTAGACAAAGTTGTGAGAAGGCTTAAAAATGAATAAAAAAACTTATGCTCTTAGTACCAATGTCGATCCTTCTTCGAGGAAACATTTGGTTCATAGCCAATTGTGTGATAAAATTGCACCAACGTGAAAGACGACTGCGTCTCCAACGCAACCAAGGTGAACTGACGAAGGATATCATCTTTGTGCATAACAAGCAAAGAGCACTGATGGAAGACAACTTGTTTTTCATTGAAAATCGATCAGCTTCACCAACCGACGCAACCATGAGGCGCAACCATGAGACGCAACCATGATGCATCATCCATTTGGCATCAAGTTTGGGTGAGGCACCTATGAAGTTTGACAAATCCTCACCGTGGTCTGTTTCTTCTCAGTAATCAAGCTCGAGGAAGGAAGAACCACGTGGCAGAGGACAGTGAGGCGGAACAACAATGGCCATCCAATTTTGTGCAGTTCCACTAAAATTTAGGAAGATATGCCCGGGTATGGAGACACGCATCACTGTTTCCAAAAATATAAAAAAGGGTTAGCAACGACATCTCAATTGTAAATAAGAATTAATGAAAAGTACACCAACAAATAGAAGCATCATAATTATCTTGATGGGAACTAAACTAGGATACCCGAGAAAAAAGCATTTCTTCATTTAACCAGCGATAGTACTACCACCATATGGACAATGACCGCACAACCACCATGTACTTTTTTTTTGAAACAACATGTATACCTCCACCGAGGCATAAATCAGGATAACTTTTGGAGTGGCATTTCCTCTATAATAGTACTAGTAGGTGATGTTGGACCAGCCGACGAAGCCTAGCTACTATGCATGGGGAGCTGGGGATTAGTCGCATAGAAGAAAACCCGCACGTAGCGACCTGGGGAGCTGCACCAGTACAAGAAGTTATACCTCAGGTGGGTGAGATGTCGTTTAGGCGGGTGGGCGGGATCTGCCCACACGACGGCAGCGAACAAGGGCGCGGAGGATCTTCATCCACGCCAGCGCAGGCTCTGAGAGGACAGTGCGCATCGGCTTCCTCCATCGCCGATGGCGACAACTTCAACGCCGCACCTCCTCACCTCCCGCAGCGGACGGGATTCGGCTGGATCTGTGACCACCGGTGAGGAGAGAGATAGAGTGGACACTGTCATCTTGTTTTGATATGGAGAGGGTGAGAGAGCGAGACGCGAGAAACTCTAGCAAACAAGAGGCTATAATGGAGTAAAAAAATCTCTCCATAGCAGTGGTTTTAAATAGAATGTGCGTGTTCCCGGAAAAAAGAAACGAAAACTGGCGGACAATTTTTTAAGGGTCTGTCTAGGACACATCTAGATGTGACATAGTTATGTCACATCTAAGTTGATGTCCACTCTGTTTGTGGTCTATTTTTTTGTCCTATTTTTTTTGTTTCTTGTTGCTACATTATATACTTGTGGGAGCTTAGATGCGATATCCTTAAATAACATCTAGCTGTGAATTAGACAAACTGATTTTCTAACGTACCAAGAAAACTCGATCAAAAACACGCCCCCGCTTCCAGGTCGCGAGAGTCGTCGCGCACACACACATAGACATAGACATGCATATCCGTGTTTACATAAAATTCCATTTCCATCTCCATCTCCAATCATATTTGTCCAACTGGCACATTATTTACGTTGTTAATTATATACGCAGCAATATTAACGTACATCATCTCTTGTTTGCGCACGTCCGGACCGCTGCCACGGCCGGTCCTGACCAACCCGAACCCTCTTCATCACCCGCGTGTGCTTCCCGCCCGAAACGGTCAGTGCCGCATTCATGCCCGGCCAGAGCGGACGCGACCTCTCACTGGCGTCGGCATTGAAGCGGCGCGCCGGCCAAGAGAGTGTCGCCCGCGCCGCTTCCAGGTTCATGCGGCTGCTCCGCTTTCAAAGGTCGCAATAGCCGGCTACAACATGCATGTAAAAAGTTCTTGGGAGTCCGTGCTACAGCTAGCTGTCCTCCCCCAACTCGTCAATCTCTTCCAGTAGTGCTAGTACTACATGGCGCGGTCCATCGACAAGAAGGCGGAAAAGTTATCGTATACTACTCGGTTTGCAGCGAGTGGCATGCCGAGCGACCATGTGGGGTCGAGCCGTGGAGGAGGGTGAGCACGAACATGACAGACGTGATTTAAATGTTGGTTTTGCTCGATGGCGCGATCCAAGGAAACGAAACGTTGGTTTCTCTCAGTTTCCATTTTTTCTCCAGAAAAACGGAAACTTTACACTCCATTTTCATTCATATTCCAAGGTTTCCCTGTTACAACATTCCATCAAATACAAAGGAAAACTAACACGCATGCTGATGCATCTCAATGATTCACAGATCGTAACCAATATTTACTTCACAACTAAAGAAAAAAGTTGTGAGAGCGTGTACGAAAGAAAAACTACTAATGGGGTCACTACGACTTAAACGCTAAACCCTAAACATGATTTAATTTCCTGGCCAGGTCGAAGGAAAGACGGCTGGTACCCTCGGATCATACGATGCTTTTGTGCAGTTCCACTAAAATCGACCCGAGCATCCCTGATGGCAAAGATATTGAAGAAGTGTGGTTAGAATAATAGTACTTCCACTAGTTCATGAGACATAAACTCATCACAAGTAGAAGCCGATACAAGTAGAGAAAGATCAACATGGAGATGGAGCTACGGCAGTGGAGCAAGCCGGCTCCAAAAGGAAGATTGACTATACCTGGGACGTCGGGTTGTAGCTAGAAGGGCGGTTGGGATGCGGCATCAGTCCATACCGCGGTGACCCCCGATTGGGATGTACCGACTGTGGGTTTTCTCCCTCGCCGATGTCGACCGCGTCTATGCAGAACATTGTTCCCTTCCCCCAGCTACGGGATCAGGCCCGTCGTTCTATGCTTGTGAAGAGAGCAACCTAAGCAAGCAGGCTTGTAGCTTAGGCTCCTGCTAGTGTATATATAGTGGTTTTCTTTTTCTCTCCATATCAACCATTTTATATTGCGTACGTGTCATTCAAGAGTGAAATGATGGTTGCTTCTTCTGACTAACTTACTGTGTGATTTGACTGCTCGTTAGTGGCCCCTACATGTACTCCCCCTACATGTATGCAACAGTCACACGTACACATGGACGCAAAAACGCGTGCGACGCCCTAATGCATGCATGTCCGAGCACACGATGGAACACACACGGTCATGCTCAAGTGCTCAACCTACACGTGCATGCACACACATACTCAGTCAGGGTGAGCTAGTGACCGTATAAACACCGGAAAATAAATATATTGAGCGCAATGAGCGTATTATGAAGTCCAACGACCAGTGTCTTGGCTGATCGTCTTAAGAATGCTTATATATGAATAAAGCTCTCTCATTTACCCGCAAAACGATTAAGCCATATTAACCGGAAAGGAGGGAGTATGGACTAGCACTACTTTTTGGTGTGTCCCGTCAACTCGCAGAATGAGGAGAAGCTTGCAGGACAAGGTGAAGCTCACTTACGCCTTTTGACTAATGCAACCTACCCTCGGTGGACATGCCTCAGTCCATTCGGTGTTAGATTGTCAGAGGCATACACTGTAGTACCCAACATGCGGAGTACCATCATTGTTCGACTTCACGAAGAGGCGAAGAGCCAAGCGCAGTAGTACGAGTAGTACTACTACTAGAACCGCATGGTGGAGCGTCTGTACTCTTATTTTTTATCTCTGATAAAGTACACGTTTATTCCGGAGAAGGGCGGAAAACGGCAGCCCAACATGTAATGAATGATATCGATCAACCAACCATGCTCAAATATATCTTGGCCTCCGTGCGAGCCCGTCTATGTGTTCTTGCTCCTCGTCTCTCTCAAGGAACGGCGGGTTGGCTCTTTGCCGTCAATTGAGATCGGTTTGCTCACGCTCCAGTCCCACATGTTAGTGATATGGCAAGAGGAGGTCCGTTAACCGACTGGCCATACGCGTACTTGGTTTTGCACCTTCATACTAGTCCTCCCTCTGTCACAGTTTACCGGGCACGCTTCATTATGATGCATTTCTCTCAATGCATTTCCACCACCAGAGAGACTTTAGATGAGTTTGGTTTAATGCTCAATTAATTAGGGCGTGGTAACCGCAATCAAGTCCACAATTTTCTCTCCATGTACTCTGTACTACTACGGAGTGGAGTAAGTGCATGCACGTGTGTACCCGGGGTGGAAGCACTGCATGCATGTGTGTACGCATTATTCCCTCTAGTACTAGACACCGTGCTATAACTACCAATGCTATTTTTCAAGCCGATCGCTAGTCGCCTTGGTCCCATAGATTTTTTTCTTTTTTGTGAAGCGCGTTGTATAAACAGTGACGAATGGAGTAGTATGAGCGGATTCAAAGAAGAGCGTATTGATGGTTGCTTCTTCAGAGCAACTTACAGTGGGAAAGGTGGGGCTTATGATTTGACTGCTCATTACTCACTATTAATGTGGCGCAACGACCGGGCTGAGTCTCCCATGCGATTGTGCACTACCCCCTCGGTTCTTAAATATACTCCGGAGTATTTGTACAGAGATTTCAACAAGTAACTACTCAAATATTTGTCTTTTTAGAGATTTCAATGGACTGGCACATACGGATGTATATAGACATATTTTAGACTGTAGATTCACTCATTTTGCTTCGTATGTAGTCACTTGTTGAAATCTCTAGAAAGACGAATAGAATATTTAGGAACGGAGGGAGTACACATACGAAGCAAAATGAGTGAATCTACACTCTAAAATATGCCCATTTGAAATTTGTAAAAAGACAAATATTTAGGAACGAAGGAGTATAATTTTGTGCATGGCACATGGACCCAGATGATGAAGAGGCTTCTGGCAATGCAATCAAGCTTCCATCATTTGTTTACATAATTGAGGTACTATAAAAATAATTTTCCAGTGACATGAAATTGTACAATGGTGTGAGCTTTCAGCTTTCGTTTCGCGTGTCTTGCCCTCGATGATCTTTCGGAAACAATAAAAAACTAACTTCCTTGCTAATGCATGTCAATTATTAGCATATCAGAGCTAAAGACAGAGTTGTGAGAAGGTGTTAATTAAAATTGATCCATGCTTTCATTGGCAGCAACGTCCCCCTAGCTCTATCCAAATCAACAAGGCATGTTGGGAAAAAAGTTGCTGTCTGGAGCATGCAACATTCCGATCATTTTGTGCAGTTCCACTAAAATAGAGCTAAGCGTCCCTGTTCCAAAGATATTAAGTGTGATTACGATAATAGAGGACTGCTGATGAAACAATAAACACACAAATAGAAGCTGGTCACCTTTGTAGTCTCTCTTAAGACTAGCTAGTTGGAGAAGATTAGGCTCGGAGTTGGATGAGGAGGATAGAGCAAAACCAATCTCCCTTTGTGCAGTCACACTGAAATGTAGAGACGTTGCCCGTGTGACATTTTAGTACAACTGCCCAAAACACTCTTAAGAAAAAAGTGATTTGTGCAGTTCACCAAAAGGTCGCAATAGCAACGTGGTGAAATGGATAGCCCTATTTGCAAAAAAGAGGTAGAAAGGAAACAATTACTAGCCAATAACAGTTGATGACACATGCAACGACAAAAAAGAAGCATATTCCTTGTCCTAAGGGAAGATAACAACACGGTTGTGTTTGTCTAAAACGGTGTGAGGACGAGAATGCAATATGGAAAGTACGCCAGACGAGCTACGTTTTGGGAAAAGAACTATGGAAGATCCACATGCAGCGACGTGGGAAGGCAGGCAGTGGAGCAAGTCTGGAGGGGATACCTGGAGGTCGTCAGGATGTAACTAGGTGAGCGGCGGTGGGCGGAATCTGTGAGCAGGTGGCCTTGGCCCTACCGCGCCGGAGCTTGGTCAGAGAGAACGACATGTACCACAGATCGGGACGTGCTGCCTCGGCTCCGTCGAACGGAGAAACGATGCACTTCCTCCCTTTCCCCCAGCGGACGGGATGCGGCCGGATCAATGACCAACGGTGAGAGAGAGAGAGGCCACCGCACTCCCTTTCCCCTGGCAGACGGGATACGGCCGGATCAGTGACCAACGGTGAGAGAGAGAGAGCCCACCGCAGCCTTGTGTGAGATACTCTGAAGAGCGATAAACCAGGCAGGCAGGCTCTATTGTATATAGTGAGCGGACTACCTTTTTGTCCATAAAAATCGTTTTATATTCTATGTACATGCCATTGAGCGCTATAACTTTATTTAAAAATAGCGCGGCAACGTGTCAAGTCGAACTTTGTTTCGTGCACGCATAGTACACGACCTTCCTAGATAAACAACCGCTACAGGCGTTCAAATTAGCACATGGGCTGCCATTTCGTAAAGAAATGAGCTCCACCGTGTACCCGCGCGGGTGTGGCTGGGCACGAAGCATGAGTACGTGCACGGTGCACCTATTCTTTTCTTGTATACGTACACCACCTACGTGGGGTTGTGTGAAAGAGATACAAACCTAGAGAGATATAGTGTGTGG
>NC_041389.1:555316199-555326502 GCF_002162155.2 Triticum dicoccoides
ATATGCAATGTGTGTGAAAAAGAGTCCTGGATATAACATATATATAGAGGGGGCGATCCACAAGAAGAGAGTGGAGGTATCATCGGTTTAAGGTGTCCATAGAATCGAAGAGAGGGATGATGTGTGTGTGCGCGCGCGATCGATAAAGAGTGCCATCGAATTTGCGTGTGCCCACGTCAAAGATATAGAGTGGCTGGCCTACTAGAACGTGAGAGGGTACATGTGCAGTTTGCCTCTATGGCATGGACACCTACCTGCAGTGCTCGACAATCGGTGTGTGGTGGGGGAAGAGGGAGGCCCAATTAACTATAGAGGTACAATGGCTGGTATATGTGTGGAGGAGGAGAGAGGCCTACCTCATGTATTAAGGAGATCGATCTGCCTCATGTATTAAGGGAGATCGATCGGCATCCATGCAAATGTGCAGTAGAGGAATAAGGTTGGGAGAGAGACAGAGCTAGAGTGTTGGAGGGGGTGGTAGTGGAGTTGCTTCTAACAAATGGTGGGATAGGCTTGCTAGACAAACGGAGGGCACGCCCGCAATATCAATAAGAGAGGAGATGGATGCTTGTTGTCTGTGCACGTGCGTGTGAGAGATGGGTCAGGAGGCATGCACGAATGATGAGGGGGGACGATGTGGTTGTGGTAAGCAGACGTAACTACATAGGAAGATCAATCGCCCTTTGTTAGAGAAAGGAGAGACATAACTTGTGAGGTACGTCGATCGATGGGGGGGGGGTAGTTAAAGTCGATCTAGGTATATGTTGGGAGATCGATCGGTATACATGCATGTATGTGTTAGAAGCAAATGAGGCATGAGGAGAAGGATAGAGAGAGAGAGGGATTTGATACATCTCCGTCGTATCTATAATTTTGATTGTTCCATGCCAATATTATTCAACTTTCATATACTTTTAGCAACTTTTTATACTATTTTTGGGACTAACATATTGATCCAGTGCCCAGTGCCAGTTCCTGTCTGTTGAATGTTTTATGTTTCGCAGAAAACAAATATCAAACGGAATCCAAGCGGGATAAAAACGGACAGAGAATTATTTTGGAATATTTGGGATTTTCCGGAGGAAAAATCAACGCGAAACGGTGTCCAGGGTGGCCACGAGACAGGGGGCGCGCCCTCCCGCCTGGGCGCACCCTGGACTCTCGTGCCCCCCCCCCCCCGTAAGGCGGTCGATGCCCTTCTTTTGCCGCAACAAAGCTAATTTTATGAGAAAAATCTGGGCGAAAGATTCACCCCAATCGGAGTTACGGATCTCCAGATATAAAGGAAATGGTGAAGGGGAAGAAACAGAGAACACAGAAACAGAGAGATAGATCCAATCTCAGAGGGGCTCTCGCCCCTCCCAAGCCATGGGAGCCAAGGACCAGAGGGGAAACCCTTCTCCCATCTAGGGAGGAGGTCAAGGAATAAGAAGAAGAAGAAGGGAGGCTCTCTCCCCCTTGCTTCCGGTAGCGCCGGAACGCTGCCGGGAGCCGTCATCATCACCGCGATCTTCACCAACACCTCCATCATCTTCACCAACATCTCCATCACCTTACCCCTTCATATCCAGCGGCCCACTCTCCCACATCCCGCTGTACCCTCTACTTGAACATGGTGCTTTATGCTTCATATTATTTTCCAATGATGTGTTGCCATCCTATGATGTCTGAGTAGATTTTCGTTGTCTTACCGGTGATTGATGAATTGCTATGATTGGTTTGAGTTGCATGTTTTATTATTGGTGCTGTCCTATGGTGCCCTCCATGTTGCGCAAGCGTGAGGGATCCCCGCTGTAGGGTGTTGCAATGCGTTCATGATTCGCTTATAGTGGGTTGCGTGAGTGACCGAAACACAAACCCGAGTAAGGGAATTGTTGCGTATGGGATAAAGGGGACTTGATGCTCTAATGCTATGGTTGGGTTTTACCTTAATGAATCTTTAGTAGTTGTGGATGCTTTCTAGACTTCCAATCATAAGTGCATATGATCCAAGTAGAGAAAGTATGTTAGCTTATGCCTCTCCCTCAAATAGAATTCCAATAGTGATTATCGGTCTAGTAATGTAGTTAATTGCTTAGGGGCAATTTCACAACTCCTACCACCACTTTTCCACACTCGCTATATTTAATTTATTGCATCTTTATCTAAACAGCCCCTAGTTTATATTTTCGTGTTCTTTATTATCTTGCAAACCTATCCAACAACACCTACAAAGTACTTCTAGTTTCATACATGTTCTAGGTAAAGCGAATGTCAAGCGTGCGTAGAGTCGTATCAGTGGACGATAGGACTTGAGAGAGTATTTGTTCTACCTTTAGCTCCTCATTGGGTTCGACACTCTTACTTATCGAAAGAGGCTAAAACTATCCCGTAAACTTGCGGGTCATCAAGACCTTTTTCTGGCGCCGTTGCCGGGGAGTCATAGCGTGGGGTGAATATTCTTGTGTGTGCTTGTTTGCTGTATCACTAAGTAATTTTTATTTGCTGTTCTTAGTTGTTCTCTATCTTTAGTTATGGATATGGAACACAAAATACCAAAAAATTTAGAGATACTTGCTACTCATGTAGACGGGGTAACTCCTAAAACCCCTGACTCTCATTATGTGAGAGATATTAAGTACTACTTTGTTAATCCTGAGAAAACCACATTCAACTTTATAATGGGAGACACATTGGATCAATGTGAATACTTTAGGGATTATCGCTCGACACAAAAAGGGAAACTATTATGGGATCAATTTATTATGTTGCTTTGGTATGCCTAGAATCTCTGCTTGAGATATGATATCACTTGTTGCTCTAAGATGAAGGCTCCACACCTTCCCTTTTCATGCAAATTTAATGATAATGAAACCTTAGCTTCTTATGCTAGTGGTATATATGATTACTATGATGTGGAACAAATAGAAGAATTTGTTGCTTTTAAGGCTGCTTATGAAAATAAAGCTTTGTTTGAAAAGTATGAAGCTTTTGATAATGATGGTTATAGGCCTGAAAATCTTGCTATACTTAGATATTGCTATGAAAATTATGAATACAATTATTATATTAATGCTTTTATGAAGAAAGTCTCCACTGTCCAAGAAGAGAATAATATTTTGCAGGAAGCTATGGATGAAGAAATTGATGAAACTGTGAGCTCATTGGATGAAAAAGATGATGAGGAGAGCGAAGAACAAAAGGAGGAAGAGCGGATTAGCTACCCGTGCCCACCTTCTAATGAGAGTAACTCTTCAACTCATACATTGTTTAATTCCCCTTTGTGCTTACCGAAGGATGATTGCTATGATGATTGCTATGATCCCTTGAATTTGTTTGAAATATCCCTTTTTGATGATGCTTGCTATGCTTGTGGCCAAGATGCCAATAAGAATTATGCTTATGGAGATGAACTTGCTATAGTTCCTTATGTTAAACATGAAATTGTTGTTATTGCACCCACGCATGATAGTCCTATTATCTTTTTCAATTCTCTCAACTACACTATATCGGAGAAGTTTGTGCTTATTAAGGATTATATTGATGGGTTGCCTTTTACCATTGCACATGATGATTTTGAGGAATGTAATATGCATGTGCTTGCTGCTCCTACTTGCAATTATTATGAGAGAGGAATTACATCTCCGCCTCTTTATGTTTCCAACACGATAGAATTGCAAGAAACTGTTTATACTATGCATTGCCCTTTACTAGGTGTGCATGAATTGTTCTTTTATGACATACCGATGCATAGGAAGAGAGTTAGACTTTGTTGTTGCTTGATATATGTTACTTTGTGCTCACTACTAAATTACAAATCATTGTTAATTCAAATTGGCTTTGATATACCTTGGGATCCGGGTGGATTCATTACTTGAGCACTAAATGCCTAGCTTAATGGCTTTAAAGAAAGCGCTGTCAGGGAGACAATCCGGAAGTTTTAGAGAGTCATTTATTTATGTTGAGTGATTTCATATAGTTTAAAAACAAAAAAAATAAAGAGGGGAACCTAAAAAAATTTCAAAAAGGAAAGTGAAAGTGAGAAAGACAAGCATTGTTGAAGTGGGAGCTAGCCTTGAACTTTGTTCATGCTCACGGAAACTTTGTGCTTGATTACAGAAACTTTTCATCAAAAATAATAATCCCCTTGTACAATTCCATTGTATTATAAAAATAATGTGCCAAGGTTTGCCTTTAGGATGTTTACAATGCTTGTTGGTTTGTACGGTGCATGACAGAAACTTTGGCTGTAGTGCGCGATTTTACATTTTTTTTAACTGGAACGTCAATTGGTTCTAATTCCTTTTGCATTGTCTTGATGTACAACTTGTTTATTTTTCCTAATTTTGGTAGAATTTTTGTGGTCCCAGAAGTATGGTGGATGTTCAGATTGCTATAGACTATTCTGTTTTTGATGCATAGTTTGCTTGTTTTGATGAATCTATCAATTTGTATCAGTGGATTAAGCCATGGAAAAGTTATATTACAGTAGGCACAATGCAAAAACAAAGTATGAATTGGTTTGCTACAGTACTTAGAGTGGTGATTTGCTTTATTATACTAACGGATCTTACCGAGTTTTCTGTTGAAGTTTTGTGTGGATGTAGTGTCTAATCGAGGATGTCTCGATATGAGGAAAAGGAAGAGAGGCAAGAGCTCAATCTTGGGGATGCCCGAGGCACCCCAAGTAAATATTCAAGGAGACTCAAGCGTCTAAGCTTGGGGATGCCCCGGAAGGCATCCCCTCTTTCTTCAACAAGTATCGGTATGTTTTCGTATTCGTTTTGTTCGTACGATATGTGCAAATCTTGGAGCATCTTTTGCATTTAGTTTTCACTTTTCTTATATGCACCATGCTGGTATGAGATAGTCCTTGGTTGATTTATAGAATGCTCATTGCACTTCACTTAAATCTTTTGAGTGTGGATTTATAGAATGCTTCATGTGCTTCACTTATATCATTTGAAGTTGGATTGCCTGTTTCTCTTTACATAGCCAACTGCCATTTGTAGAATGCGCTTCACTTATATTTGTTAGAGCGTGGGCATATCTTTTGTAGAAAGAATTAAACTCTCTTGCTTCACTTATATCTATTTAGGGAGATGACAGGAATTGGTCATTCACATGGTTAGTCATAAAATCCTACATAAACTTGTAGATCGCTGAATATGATATGTTTGATTCCTTGCAATAGTTTTCGATATAAAGATGGTGATATTAGAGTCATGCTAGTGGGTGGTTGTGGATTGTAGAGACACTTGTGTTGAGGTTTGCAAGTCCCGTAGCATGCACATATGGTAACCGTTGTGTGACAAATTTGAAGCATGGGGTGTTTCTTTGATTGTCTTGCTTATGAGTGGCGGTCGGGGACGAGCGATGGTCTTTTCCTACCAATCTATCCCCCTGGGGGCATGCGTAGTATTACTTTGCTTCGAGGGCTAATAAACTTTTGCAATAAGTATATGAGTTCTTTATGACTAATGTGAGTCCATGGATTATACGCACTTTTACCTTTCCATCATTTCTAGCCTCTTCGGTACCGTGCATTGCCCTTTCTCACCTCGAGAGTCGGTGCAAACTTCACCGGTGCACCCAAACCCCATGATATGATACGCTCTATCACTGTCGGATTTCGGGTTCCGGCAGACCCTTGAGGTTCGGACACTCGGGTGTGCACGAAGATCTTTCCCCTACCAGCTCACATCTCAAAATCTCGCAAGGATCTAAGCAAGAAAGATGAACACACAAGGGACACGAGATTTATACTGGTTCAGGCCACCATTGTGTTGTAATACCCTACTCCAGTGTGTGGTGTGGTGGATTGCCTCAATGGCTGATGGTGAACAGTACGAAGGGAGAACATCCTTGCGAGGGGTTGTTCTTGAGCTGGTGCGATGAACTGCTTGGGCAAGTTCAGTCGCTTCTCTCTCTCTCTCCCTCTCTCTCTCTCTCTGATCGATCTGTTCTCTAGATGCCTCTCCCGTGTGGTGGCTAGACCTATTTATAGGGGGAGGCCCTAGGCCTCTTCCCAAATAATGAGCGGGAAGGGAGCCAACAATTAGCCATTTTGAAGGGGAACATCTAGTACACTTATCCTGACTAAAGTTGGTCTTCGGCTGCCAAAGGCTCTGACGATGACGCCGTCCTGGGCTCCACGATGACCTCCATCCCGCCGCTCTGCTGGTCTTGGTATTGTTGCACCGAAATAGTAACATTTGCCTAATGCCTTGGCCTGTGCTTGCCCCTCTTTGCACCGAAAGGGAAACAAGGACACTGCACAGGCCGGCGCCCGCCTGGTGCCCGCCTGATCTCGATCGTCATGGCTTGCATCACGGGCTCCTCGGGAGGTACCACGCCTTGATCTCTCCGCCTCCTTGCGAGCCTGCCTGGGGAGGCTGCTCCTGAGGAAGCTTCCTGCCGTCCACCCCGCGAGGCTTGGCCCCTCGCGAGGGTCTTGAGCTTGAGCTGATGAAACTGGGTTGCATTGGGCCCCCACTTGAGCCACGCCGCAGGCCGCAGGCAGGCAAGTCTGGGGACCCCCGTTCCTAGAACACCGACAGTAGCCCCCGGGCCCAAGGCACGCCCGGACTTGGCTTAGCAGAGAAGCGAAGGGGTAAGTGCGAAGCGCCACGGGCCCCAACAGCCTGCGGCCTTGGGCGCCGCGTGGCGGTTGATTGGATGTGGGCGTCTCCGATTCCCCATGACGCCTCGGTAACCGCACGACTTGACAAGTCGCTGTGTGCAAAAATGGGTCAAGATTACCTACGATCATGGAGGCCGGCGGTTGGCCTCCTCCGGCTATAAGTATGGAACGGCATGAGCCCTCCCAGTTCATCTCCCCCTGCTACTCCTCTTCTTCTTCATCCCGGCTGCTTGCCACCCCCATGGCTCCTCCGAAGAGGGTCTCGGCCGCGGAGAAGGGAAAGGCTTGTTAGGAAGGGCCTGACTCTCCTCCGACCAAGCGCGGCCGGGGCCGTCCCCGCAAGCATCCTGCATCCCCCGTGGTTGCTTCCCGTGGTCGTGGAGGTGGCTCCATGCGCGGCGATGAGCGGCCGGTTGTCGATAGGAGGCACGCCGTGGCTGCGCGACCCCCTAGGTCGCGCTTCCGCTCGGCAGAGGTGCTGCCGGAGTTCGTTGTGTGGTCGTCGGACCCGACCAGCACCTGGCTCCAGCTTCCTCGCTTCTTTGTAGGCGAACTTCCGGCCGGCGCTCCGGGCGGCCTCTGGCTTCAGGCGAATGGTTGCTGCAGCAGGGCCTCCTGGGCTTCACTGGAGGTCTCCGCCGCCGGGGGTTTGACCCTGACCCGCGGCTGGCAAACTTTTGCCCGCGCGCGTGGCTTGATCCGGCGGTGCACCCTGCACTTCAGGTTTGATGGCGACGCCACCCTCTACGTGAGGGTGTTCGGGGAAGACGGTCATCGTGCTGGGTGCTGCCCCGAAGACGATGACCGCGGCCGGGCGCCCAGCCTCGACGTTGATCTAGACGAAGATGGCGACAGGCGCATGGGCAGCGGCGCTCAGGGCTCGCCAAGCTTTGGCGACTCTCCTTCAAACAGCAGCTCCTCTAGTGGGGGGCGCGACCAACCCCCGCTTCATCGCGCCCGCCTGGGGGAAGGTAGCGGGTCAGTCCGCCATCGCGCCCCGGTGAAGCGAGAGGAGGGGATCTGACTGAGCTCCGGAGGCAGTACGAGCCCTCGCCACGAGCTGGTGCCGAGCAAGACATGCCTGTTTTGCCTTTCTTCCTTTCCTGCGCAAAAAGATAAAGTAGTGTAGGGCCCCGCGGGGTGTGTTGAATTGTTATCGTTAATTATCATGTTGTTTCCGCTATTTCTGTGCTACGTTTCCATGTTGTGCGCCCGTGTGTCGGAGTTACTTAACTCGGGGAGGCTTGTCGTGGTCTTTGCCTCCCGAGGCCGAGGCCTCGTCGTGCGCTTCATGTCCTGCAAGGATTAGTCAAGAAGGGTAGCTTCCAGTTTTGGTTGTGGGCGCGACCGACCCAGGTCCCGTGCTCACGTCGTGATGCCTGTGGGGCAAGAACTGGTCAGCGTGCTCCCTCAGCAGACTTGGGTAGGAAAGCTTCAAATGACCGGTGCAGAAAACACTTGCGAGGGTACCCACGTACCTCCCTCACGAGACTTGCGCGAGGGAAAACCGAGGCAAGTGAGTGAAAAAGACAAAGGGTCACAAGCCAGAGACGGCGACAACTTCAATAAAACTTCAAATAGGAGAGAACGGGCCAACTACAGAAAGCAAATGAAAAAGCCGCGTCCGGCACCTAATCTAGTCTTCGATGTCTTCTCACTAGCGCGGAGCTAAGTGCTGCCACTGGGCGTGGGCGGGAGCCCCTGAGGCCCGAGGGCGGCACTCCGGAGACTCCGGGGCGTGTACAGCCCCACTGATTATTATGTGAGAGTGTCACGGGCGGCGAGCTTCACAGGCATTGGCCTTCTTCATAGGCACCGGGCCTTTTCCAAAATGTGGCAGCTTCACAGGCATTGGCCTTCTTCACGGGCACCGGGCCTTCCCCAAAATGCGGCAGCTTCACAGGCGTTGGCCTTCTTCACAGGCACCGGGCCTTTTCCATAGGCATTGGGCCTCGCTTAGGGGTAGAATCTTCAGAGATGTTGAATGTTCCATGCGTTCTGGATGGGTACCCCCTCCTGGGTCTCCAAGTGAGTGGAGCCGGGCCTGGAAACATGAACAACCTTGAACGAGCCCTCCCACATGGGAGAGAGCTTGTGCAACCCTTCCCTGGAGATGACCCATCTGAGCACGAGGTCCCCTACCTCAAGAGTTCCGGGGCGGATGTTTCGGCAGTGGTATCGTCACAGCGCCTGTTGATACCTTGCCGCTCGCAGCACGGCCTCTTGACGGCGTTCCTCCCCTAGCACGAGATCCGTCCCCCGCATGGCATCCTGTTGTGTCTCATCGAACGCTAGGACCCGTGCGAAACGATGCCTGACCTTGTGAGGGAGGACGGCCTCAGCTCCGTAGATGAGGAAGAACGGGGTCTCGCCAGTCGGCTTGGCCGCGGTCGTATGGATAGACCACAGCACAGACTGGAGCTCGTCGTACCAGCCCCTGCCGCAGGCCTCTAGCTTCTTCTTGAAGGTCCTGGTTTTGAGGCCCCTTAGGACCTCCGCGTTGGCTCACTCAGCCTGGCCGTTGCTCCGGGGGTGTGCTACCAAAGCATAGCATATCTGCATTCCAAGGTTAGCACAGTACGTTTTGAAGAGATTGCTGGTGAATTGCGAACCGTTGTCGGTGATGATGCGGTTAGGCACCCCAAATCAGCTCACGAGGCCCTTGATGAACTTGACCGCGGAGCCTGCTGGGATGGTGTGGACAGCTTCCACCTCAGCCCACTTGGTGAACTTGTCCACGGCAACATAGAGGTAGCGATAGCCCCCTGGCGCCCGAGGGAACGGGCCCAGAATGTCCAGTCCCCAAACTGCGAACGGCCATAAGAGGGGTATAGTCTGCAGACCCCCGCCGGCTGATGGATCTGCTTGGCGTGGAATTAGCAGGCCTCACAAGCCTTTACTAGCTCAACGGCGTCACTGAGTGTTGTGGGCCAATAAAACCCGCTGCGGAACGCCTTGCCAACGAGGGTCCGTGATGATGAGTGATGCCCACAGTCTCCATCGTGTATGTCTGCTGGCAGCTCCTTCCCTTGCTCTCTGGAAATGCAACGTAGGGACACGTCATTTGGCCGCCTCTGGTAGAGCTCTCCATCCTTGATGCAGTAGGGCGTGGCCTGCTGCGCCAGGCACTCCGCTTCCTCCTCCTTCTCCGGCAAAGTCCCTTGCGTCAAGTAGTTCCTGAGCTCTGCGATCCAGCATCCTTCCTGAGGCTCCAACGCCAGGAGTAGGCGTTGCCCTGAGGCCGGGCTGCAGACCGGGGCTCCCGAGGCAGGAGGCTGAGGGAGTTCTCGCCGAGGTTGCGCCGTGCTTGATAGTGATGGTGCCGCTGAGGGCTTGAAGAGTCGCTCCTCGAAGATGCCAGGCTCCTAAGGTAGCCGCTTGGATGCCCTCTTGGCGATGTCATCAGCCTCTTGATTGGTGCCGCGAGGCACATGCTGCAACTCCAGCCCCCAAAACGGTTTCTCCATCCTGCGAACCTAGGTAGGCTTCCATGTGCTCATCCTTCGGCTCGTATATCTTGTTGGAGAAGTTGACGAGGAGTTGTGAATCGCCCTTGATGATGAGGCGCTTTACCGCCAAGGCGACTGCGGCTTTCAGGCCTGCTATCAGGACTTTGTACTCTGCCATGTTGTTGGGGACCATCTCTCCGTGCTGGAAACAGAGTTGTACGGCGTAGTAAAG
>NC_041389.1:555326747-555357824 GCF_002162155.2 Triticum dicoccoides
GTACATGACCCAGCCGTCCAGTGCCTCGCTTCTCGGGGAAAGTGATCGGTCCTCGCCAGCCTCGAGGCCTGGCGCCTCTGCCCATTCTGCCACGAAATCTGCAAGTGTGGCCCCCTTGATGACTCTAGTCGTGCTGAATTCTAGTTGAAATGCTTGCAGTTTGATGTTCCACTCACCGACTCTTCCAGCCGAGTTGGGGCTCCCGAGTACCCTTTCCAAGGGGTATGCTAAGACGACCTTGATGGGATGGCCCTGGAAGTAGTGCCACAGCTTGCGTGAGGCTACCAATAGCGCGAGGAGGAGTTTTTGGGGCATGGGGTACCGCGCCCTTGCATCCCGTAGCACCGTGCTGACGAAGTACACGGGATGCTCGACGAGGTTGAGAGCGTTGGCACTGCTTTTGTCCTCCAGAGGTTGGGGCGCCTCCTGAGACGATGGAGCCCCCAGCGCATGGTCTCTTGGAGGGGCCTCTTCTGCTCCGGGGGTGCTCCCCTGCTGCGGCTGATCCTTTTTGGCTGGGGTCGCGGTCTCCGCGAGGCCTTTTTGGCTTCGCTTTGCTTCGACCCGGACGGTTGCTGCGGCCTTGGTCCGACGCTCTTCCCTAACCGCCACCAGGGCTGTGCTGGCAGAGTAGGGGGTGGCTGCAAGGTAGAGCACCAGGGGCTCCCGAGGACGCGGAGCTACCATCACCGAAGGGCTGGTTAGGTACCTCTTGAGATCCTGGAACGCCTTGTCGGCCTCTTCAGTCCATTCAAAGGGGCCCTTCTTCTTCATCAGCTTGAAGAAGGGCAGTGCTTGTTCCCCCAGCTTGAAGCTGAAGCGTCCTAGCGCGGTCACACATTCGGTGAGCTTCTGCATTTCTCTGAGGGTCTTTGGCGGGCTCATGTCTTTGACTGCTTTGACCTTCTCCGGGTTGGCCTCGATGCCCCTGTGGGATACGAGGAAGCCCAGGAGCTTGCTCGAGGGGACTCCAAAAGCGCACTTCTCTGGGTTGAGCCGCAGGTCCACCTCATTGAGGCTCGCGAAGGTTTCTTCCAAGTCCTGTATCAGGGTTTTTGCCTCCCGAGACTTCACCACAAAGTCGTCGACGTAAGCCTCAGCATTCCTCCCGAGCTGCCGGCCCAGGGCGATGTGCATCAGCCGCTGAAAGGTCGCGCCTGCGTTGCGCAACCCAAATAGCATGCATGTATAGCAGTACACTCCACACGGGGTCAGGAAAGCCGTTTTTTCCACGTCTTCTACCGCCATCTTGATCTGGTGATAGCCCAAGAAGGCATCCATGAAGCACAACATGTCACACTCAGCGGTGGAGTCGACGATCTAGTCGATGCGAGGAAGCGGAAATGGATCCTGCGGGCAGGCCTTGTTGAGGTTGGTGAAGTTGACAAACATGCGTTCCTTCCCTCCCTTTTTCGGCACGACCACCGGGTTAGCCAACCAATCTGGGTAGCGGACCTCGCGAATAACCCTTGCGCCTCTAGCTTGCGGGTCTCTTGGATGATCAAAGCTTGTTTCTCAGTGGACTGCCGCCTCGCCTTCTGCTTCACTGGGCGTACGTTGGGGCACACATTGAGGTGATGCTCAATCACACCCCTCGGGACCCCTGCTAGCTGATCAGGTTCCCACGCGGATACCTTCTTATTCGCGTGCAGGAATTTCACCAAGGCCTCCTCCTGCTCGGGTTCGAGGTTTGCGCCTATGGTAAAGGTGGCATCAGTGGACCCGTCCTCATCGACTGGTACTTTCTTGGTTTCCGCCTTGTCTTGGGTGAATAGCTGCTTCTTCTTGGCCGGTGCAGCCCCCTTGGGCACAAGGGCATCAGAGCTGGCGGGCTGCGCCACCACGGCTGTCTTGAAAGCAAGCTTGAGTGCATGTAGTGCATCCCTTGTGTCCCCCGACACGGTGAGGACGCTGCTACTCCCAGGCATCTTCATGAGGTTGTACGCCGGGTGAGTCACTGCCATGAACCGGGCCAAGGCCGGGTAGCCGAGGATGGCGTTGTAGAGGAGGCCGATGTGGGCGATGTCGAAGTCGATCAGCTCTGTGCGGAAGTTGTCGTAGGTGCCGAAGGTTACCGGGAGGCGAATCTGCCCCAAGGAGGCGGTGGAACCGACTCTGACACCCGAGAAAGGCCTGCTGGGCTGAAGCCACTCTAGTGGCACGTGGAGGAGGCTAAAGGCCTCCGCAGAGAGCACGTTGAGGCCAGCTCCACCGTCGATGAGGGTCCTGATGACTGCCACTTGGCAGATGGTGGGGGTGCACAGCATCGGGAGCGCACCCGAACCGGTGGGGTTGGAGGGGTGATCGTCCAAGTTGAAGGTCAGATCGGCCTCGGGTGCCACCCAACCCGGGGGAGTTTCTTGGTGCTTGGAGGCGGCGCCGATCTGGCGGGTGAACGGCTTGACGTGGTGGCTTGAAGGTGAAGGAAATATGCCCTAGAGGCAATAATAAAGTTAGTATTTATTTCCTTATTTCATGATAAATGTTTATTATTCATGCTAGAATTGTATTAACCGGAAACATAATACATGTGTGAATACATAGACAAACATAGTGTCACTAGTATGCCTCTACTTGACTAGCTTGTTGATCAAAGATGGTTGTGTTTCCTAGCCATAGACATGAGTTTTCATTTGATTACCGGGATCACATCATTAGGAGAATGATGTGATTGACTTGACCCATTCCGTTAGCTTAGCACTTGATCATTTAGTATGTTGCTATTTCTTTCTTCATGACTTATACATGTTCCTATGACTATAAGATTATGCAACTCCCGTTTACCGGAGGAACACTTTGGGTGCTACCAAACGTCACAACGTAACTGGGTGATTATAAAGGAGCTCTACAGGTGTCCCCGAAGGTACATGTTGAGTTGGCGTATTTCGAGATTAGGATTTGTCACTCCGATTGTCGAAGAGGTATCTCTGGGTCCACTCGGTAATGCACATCACTATAAGCCTTGCAAGCATTGTAACTAATGAGTTAGTTGCGGGATGATGCATTACGTAACGAGTAAAGAGACTTGCCAGTAACGAGATTGAACTAGGTATTGAGATACCAACGATCGAATCTCGGGCAAGTAACATATCGATGACAAAGGGAACAATGTATGTTGTTATGCGGTTTGACCGATAAAGATCTTCATAGAATATGTAGGAGCCAATATGAGCATCCAGGTTCTGCTATTGGTTATTGACCGGAAACGAGTCTCGGTCATGTCTACATTATTCTCGAACCCGTAGGGTCCGCACGCTTAAGGTTTCGATGACAGTTATATTATGAGTTTCTGAGTTTTGATGTACCGAAGGAGTTCGGAGTCCCGGATGAGATCGGGGACATGACGAGGAGTCTCGAAATGGTCGATACGGAAAGATCGATATATTGGACGACTATATTCGGACATCGGAAGGGTTCCGAGTGATTCGGGTATTTTCGGGGGTACCGGGGAGTTAAGGGAATACGAGGAAGAAGCAATGGGCCTCATGGGACAAGTGGTGGAAGAGAGGAGGCAGGGCACGCGCGCCCCCTAGCCCAAACCGAATTGGACTAGGGGGCCGGCCCCCCTTTCCTCTTTTTCCTCCCTCTCCTTCCTTCTCCTTCTCTTTCCCTTCCTTCCCCTCTCCTAGTTGGACTAGGAAAGGAGGGAGTCCTACTCCCGGTGGGAGTAGGACTTCTCCCTGGCGCGCCCTCCCTTGGCCGGCCGCCCCCTCCCCCTTGCTCCTTTATATACAGGGGCAGGGGGGCACCTCTAGACACACAAGTTGATCTTCGTGATCGTTCCTTAGCCGTGTGCGGTGCCCCCCTCCACCATATTCCACCTCGGTCATATCGTAGCGGTGCTTAGGCAAAGCATTGCGTCGGTAGAACATCATCACCGTCACCACACCGTCGTGATGATGGAACTCATCCCCGACACCCTGCTGGATCGGAGTCCGGGGATCGTCATCGAGCTGAACGTGTGCTGAACTCGGAGGTGCCGTACGTTCGGTACTTGGATCGGTCGGATCGTGAAGACGTACGACTACATCAACCGCGTTGTCATAACGCTTCCGCTTTCGGTCTACGAGGGTACGTGTTCAGTACTCTCCCCTCTCGTTGCTATGCATCACCATGATCTTGCGTGTGCGTAGGAATTTTTTTGAAATTACTACGTTCCCCAATAGAAGGCGGCACCTGCGAGCCACCCTGGAGAGCTGCGATGACCGAGGGTACTGGTGCGGCGTAATGGGCGAGGAAGAGGTCACGCAGTTCCCCCCAGGAGGTCACGGAGGCCGTCGGTAGGTGGAGCAGCCACATGCGCCGAACGCCAATGAGGGCCATGGGAAACCAGTTGGCCATCACCCTGTCGTCGCCCCCGGCCTTGAGGACAGCGTCCTCGTACGCCAGCAGGAAAACCAGTGGGTCCGTTGGGCCGTTGTAGCACGGCGGCATCTCGGGCTTGAACTTTGGCGGCCACTGCACCTGCCGCAAGGTGGGGGCCAAGGCTCAGAGCCCCCTGGCCCCAGTGCCGGCATCGGCTGCAGGAGCGGGCAGCGCGTCCATGGGGGCGCGACGGGCGTGGGACGACGAACCGGTTGGAGTCGGCGACGGGGTGGCGGTGCGGCCATCGCGCCGCACTGGAGGATGCGGGGACGAGGCCTGCTGCTCGTTCCCCGCCAGGCCGGTGGCGGCGTTGGCGGCAGGCGACGGGGAACGACGGGGGCGACCACCGACGGGCGCCGTCTGGGCGACGCGGGTGGCGAGAGCAGCCCGACGCTCGGCGCGAGCTCGGCGAGCGTCAGCCATGGACACGATGGAAGATCAGACGCGACCAGCGGAAGAAAGATTCCGACGCACCCCTACCTGGCGCGCCAAATGTCGGATTTCGGGTTCCGGCAGACCCTTCAGGTTCGAACACTGGGGTGCACACAAAGATCTTTCCCCTACCAGCTCACGCCTCGAAATCTCGCAAGGATCTAAGCAAGAAAGATGAACACACAAGGGACACGAGATTTATACTGGTTCAGGCCACCATTGTGGTGTAATACCCTACTCCAGTGTGTGGTGTGGTGGATTTCCTCAGGGGCTGATGGTGAACAGTACAAAGGGAGAACAGCCTCGCGAGGGGCTGTTCTTGAGCTGGTGCGATGAACTGCTTGGGCAAGTTCAGTCGCTTCTCTCTCTCTGATCGATCTGTTCTCTAGATGCCTCTCCCCTATGGTGGCTAGCCCTATTTATAGGGGGAGGCCCTGGGCCTCTTCCCAAATAATGAGCGGGAAGGGTGCCAACAATTGGCCATTTTGAAGGGGAACATCTAGTACACTTATCCTGACTAAAGTTGGTCTTCGGCTGCCAAAGGCTCTGACGATGACGCCGTCCTGGGCTCCACGATGACCTCCATCCTGCCGCTTTGCTGGTCTTGGTCTTGTTGCACCAAAACCGTAACCTTTGCCTAATGCCTTGGCCTGTGCTTGCCCCCTTTTGCACCGAAAGGGAAACAAGGACACTGCATAGGTCGGCGCTCGCCTAGCGCCCGCCTGATCTCGATCGCCATGGCTTGCATCACGGGCTCCTCGGGAGGTACCCCGCCTTGATCTCTCCGCCTCCTCGCGAGCCTGTCTGGGGAGGCTGCTCCTAAGGAAGCTTCCTGCCGTCCGCCCCGCGAGGCTTGGCCCCTCACGAGGGTGTTGAGCTTGAGCTGATGAAACTGGGCTGCATTGAGGCCCCACTTGAGCCACGCCGCAGGCCGCAGGAAGGCAAGTCTAGGGACCCCCGTTCCCAGAACACCGACAATCACACATAAGCCTCATTATATATTCCTCAAAACAGCCATCATACCCACCTATTATGGCATTTCCATAGCCATTCCAAGATATATTGCCATGCAACTTCCATCATCATCATATACATGACTTAAGCATTCATTGTTATATTGCTTTGCATGATCGTAAGATAGCTAGCCTGATGTTTTCATGGCTTGTCCGTTTTTTGATGTCATTGCTACGCTAGATCATTGCACATCCTGGTACACCACCGGAAGCATTCATATAGAGTCATATCTTTGTTCTAGTATCGAGTTGTAATGTTGAGTTGTAAGTAAATAAAAGTGAGATGATCATCATTTTAGAGCATTGCCCCATGAAAAAAAGAAAAAAAAAGACAAAAGGGAAAGGCCAAAGAAGCCTAAATAAAAAAGGGGGCCAAAGAAGCCCACCCAAAAGAAAAAAAAGAAAAAAAGAAAAAAAAAGAAAAGGGGCAATGTTACTATCATTTTTCCACACTTGTGCTTCAAAGTAGCACCATGTTCTTCATATGGATTGTCTCCTATGTTGTCACTTTCATATACTAGTGGGAACTTTCATTATAGAACTTGGCTTGTATATTCCAACGATGGGCTTCCTCAAATGCCCTAGGTCTTCATGAGCAAGCAAGTTGGATGCACACCCACTTAGTTTTCAGTTGAGCTTTCATACACTTATAGCTCTAGTGCATCCGTTGCATGGCAATCCCTACTCCTCGCATTGACATCAATTGATGGGCATCTCCATAGCCTGTTGATTAGCCGCGTCGATGTGAGACTTTCTCCCTTTTTGTCTTCTCCACATAACCTCCATCATTACATTCTATTCCACCTATAGTGCTATATCCATGGCTTGCGCTCATGTATTGCGTGAGGATTGAAAAAGCTGAAGCGCGTTAAAAAGTATGAACCAATAGCTCGGCTTGTCATCGGGGTTGTGCATGATGGGGGCATTTTGTGTGAAGAAAATGAAGCATGGCCAAACTATATGATTTTGTAGGGATAAGCTTGCTTTGGCCTTGTTGTTTTGAAAAGACATGATTGCATTATTGGTACACTCGAAGTATTATTGTTTTTATGTCAAATGATAGACTATTGTTTTGAATCACTCGTGTCTTAATATTCATGCCATGATTAGACACATGATCAAGATTATGCTAGGTAGCATTCCACTTCAAAAATTATCTTTTTTATCATTTACCTACTCGAGGACGAGCAGGAATTAAGCTTGGGGATGCTGATACGTCTCCGTCGTATCTATAATTTTTGATTGTTCCATGCCAATATTATTCAACTTTCATATACTTTTGGCAATTTTTTATACTATTTTTGGGACTAACATATTGATCCAGTGCCCAGTGCCAGTTCCTGTCTATTGCATGTTTATGTTTCACAGAAAACCAATATCAAACGGAATCCAAATGGGATAAAACGGACGGAGAATTATTTTGGAATATTTGGGATTTTCCGGAGGAAGAATCAACGCGAAACGGTGTCCAGGGTGGCCACGAGACAGGGGGCGCGCCCTCCCCCCTGGGCACACCCTGGACTCTCGTGGGCACCCTGTAAGGCAGTTGATGCCCTTTTTTGCCGCAAGAAAGCTAATTTTATGAGAAAAATCTGGGCGAAAGATTCACCCCAATCGGAGTTACGAATCTCCAGATATAAAGGAAACGGTGAAGGGGAAGAAACAGAGAACGCAGAAACAGAGAGATAGATCCAATCTCGGAGGGGCTCTCGCCCCTCCCAAGGCATGGAGCCAAGGACCAGAGGGGAAAACCTTCTCCTCTAGGGAGGAGGTCAAGGAAGAATAAGAAGAAGGGGGGCTCTCTCCCCCTTGCTTCCGGTGGCGCCGGAACGCTGCCGGGGGCCATCATCATCACCGCGATCTTCACCAACACCTCCATCATCTTCACCAACATCTCCATCACCTTCCCCCTTCTATATCTAGCGGTCCTCTCTCCCGCATCCCGCTATACCCTCTACTTGAACATGGTGCTTTATGCTTCATATTATTTTCCAATGATGTGTTGCCATCCTATGATGTCTGAGTAGATTTTCGTTGTCCTACCGGTGATTGATGAATTGCTATGATTGGTTTTTGAGTTGCATGTTTTATTATTGGTGCTGTCCTATGGTGCCCTCTGTGTCGCGCAAGTGTGAGGGATTCCCGCTGTAGGGTGTTGCAATGCGTTCATGATTCGCTTATAGTGGGTTGCGTGAGTGACTAAAACACAAACCCGTGTAAGGGGATTGTTGCGTATGGGATAAAGGGGACTTGATGCTTTAATGCTATGGTTGGGTTTTACCTTAATGAATCTTTAGTAGTTGCGGATGCTTGCTAGAGTTCCAATCATAAGTGCATATGATCCAAGTACAGAAAGTATGTTAGCTTATGCCTCTCCCTCAAATAGAATTGCAATAGTGATTATTGGTCTAGTAATGTGGTCAATTGCTTAGGGGCAATTTCACAACTCCTACCACCACTTTTCCACACTCGCTATATTTACTTTATTGCATCTTTATCTAAACAGCCCCTAGTTTATATTTTTGTGTTCTTTATTATCTTGCAAACCTATCCAACAACACCTACAAAGTACTTCTAGTTTCATACTTGTTCTAGGTAAATCGAATGTCAAGCGTGCGTAGAGTCGTATCAGTGGCCAATAGGACTTGAGAGAGAATTTGTTCTACCTTTAGCTCCTCATTGGGTTCGACACTGTTACTTATCAAAAGAGGCTACAACTATCATGTATACTTGCGGGCCATCAGGATGCATGTAGGAGGTGGTATGAGAGGCATACTATATCGAGGGGGAAGGAGTGTGCGAGTACGAGAACGATGAAAAGAGTGGTGGGAGTGAGGCATGGACGGTGACAAGAGAAGAGGCTTGTGTTTGTGCTAGGCACACCTGGCTAGAGAGGCATATCGATCGATGTGTGCCGTTAAGAAGGAGCTGGGGGGCCTACACACACCGTGGGTGAATGACTTAAAGTGAAAAGACGAATTTGCGCGATGGAGCTAGAGAATGCTGAGGGAGGGTGAGAGGGATGCGGGCGTGTGCATGCACAAGAGAAAGTTAGTGCTAGCTACAAACATAAGAGGGTTATGTGGGTGTAAAAGACGAATAGAGATCATATATACTTCATTATAAAAAGAGAATTCGGATATTTGAAGAATTTATCATAGTGTTTTAAACTGACACATGTGTGAATATATATAACGGTGATACACATGGTGTGGTTATGAACATGTTATACTACATTTAATATATTTTATCTCTACTCTTATAAAAAAACGGAGTTGTTGATGATGTTGTGCCTGCCATCCTGCATTATAGGCCGTCCGATTTATATCTGGCGGATAGCAGGGAAACTATGATGGTTGAAGTTGGCAACAATCATGATTGTAGATTCTTATTGAAATAGAGAAACGAATTCAAATTTAGTTCGAATTGCAGCGGTAGTATAGACATTTGGAATGCACTAAAATGTTGGTATGAGTAGGTTACATGCATTATATAGCAAGCGAAAAAATTTAATCGGACATAACATGGATTCATACTCCCTCCTTCCATCTATATAGGGTGTAATGAGATTGTTAAGACCGCCTTTGACTATTCACAAGATTGATAGTACATGACATGCACAATGTGAAAATTATATCATTGAAAGAACCTTTCATAGACGAATTTAATGGTGTGCTTTGTGTAAGTTGCATGTCATATATCATTGCTCTAATATTTAGTCAAAGTTAGAATCGAAAAACGCATTAGGCCCTATATAGATGTAAGGAGGGAGTAGCTTTGAATAGCATTTGTATAGTAAAACGGGGCAAGACTCTCTCTTTGTGTGGTGTGAATAGTTTTTTTGTTTTCTTTTTGGTTGAGGGAAGTGCGAATTGATTTGGTATGTACAAGTACAATATTACTACACATTACATTAGGCTTGTCCCTAAAATTCAACCCGCGTCTTGTTATATCCCGAAAATTCAGATATCGTGCTCTCAAAACTTGCGCCTTCACAACCCGCGCCTTGCTATCCCAAAATTAGAACGCGTGCGAAAACTCCCTCCAGCTGCCAAATCCCGACACGCGAAATCCCCCTTCTAACCCTGAGCCAAAAGGGTCGCTAGTTCAAATCGGTGGGGGGTACTTTTGTAGCACACCCTACATTTTGGACAAGCGCGTCCCTAAGTCATGCTTCACCCCCTCCCATCGCCCCCTTTTCGCCATTCGAAATCCCAGGCCGCCATAACCTCTCCGCTCCAGCCGCAAAACCCCACCCTCCTTCGTCCACCACGTCACCGCTGCCCAGCCGAAGCCTCTTCCCTGACGACGTCGTCCACCGCAACAGCTCGACGTCCCTCGTCCACCTCCTCGGATGAGGATCCATCATCCATCTCGTCGTCCCGCCGGTTCAGCCTCCCCGTCCTCCACCTCCAAGGAGCTGCTCCGACGATCGCCTCGTCTATCACGGCTGCTCCATCCCCACAGCGCCACCTTAACCTGCTCCACCGAAACCGCAGCATCCTCACCGACTCCTCGGACAAAGCTGAGGCCTACTCGGCGCCACCAAAGAGGTTGTACACTCATCGCATCGCACCTTCTCCTTAACTCGACCTCCCGACGCTGACGATGCTCCATCCCACACCCCCATGGAGCGGCTACCTTGAAGCCGATGCCACGGGCCACATCTCCACGGTGGCTCTCCCCCAGTGCCAGGCCCCTTCGGCGACCGCGTCCATACTAGCCGGATCTGCTACTGCTGCTCCGGCTCTCGCTCGCTCGCGATGCTCCTGCTGCTCCGGCTCTCGCTCGATCGCCAGCTCGCCTAGTTGCTGCTGTTGCTCTCCCCCTCGCTCGTGTTGTTGCTCTGCTCCGATTAAGCCACACTTCAGTCGAGTCAATCGACTTTTGGGTCAATCAATTTTCAGGGGTTGGGGGAGCTCACCGGAGTTAATGAAAAAACACCCGCAGCGGGGATGGGGGCTCACGGGAGAGGTACCCCACTATCTATCTTAGGGTTCAGGGTGGGGGCGGGGGGGCTAGAGGGCTGGCCGGGGCAGCAGTGGCGAGTTGTTTCAGGGCGGCGAGGCGGCGCTGGGGCCGGCGGTTCAGCCGGTGGTGGCTGGCGGCTTAGGGGGTGCAGGTTGAAGATGTACTGCAGGCCCTCCCTAAACTACATGTCAAGTGCCTCTCTGCTACCATTGTGTTCAGTTTTGACAGTAGCATTCAGATTCCACAGTAAATTTCAGTTTCGACAGTTAAGTTCAGAGTCAACAGTTTTTACCTCATCTGTTGTAGTCAGGTGGTTTTTGTTGATGTTAATTTTACATCCATTTTACATCATCTACTAGAGATGCTATTAGAATCCCACTTGAGATTGACGATGTCTGTCTTGTGTTGCTTCAGCCTGACGTCTTACGGCTCACCGGAGCTGCTCCAACGACAGAATGATCCATCAAAACAAAGCACCTTCTACAGATTCCTCAGATCTTCCTCCACACCTCTGACAGCCACCTCTGCCTCAACTGCTTCAGTGACCAACCCAATGATGTTGAGGTCGACACGACTACGGCAAAGAGGTTGTACACTTGTTGCATCACTTATTACTATACATTCACGTTGATCCATTAGGGCTATTTTGGTTCAACGGAAAAACATCGATCCACTGGTTGTTACCATCACTCTAAATTTCTGCATGCTCTCTTTACATAATCTCACCATATTTTTTTCATATGCATGTCAAATATTGTACACTGTCATGCTGAACATGTAGAGAAAAAGAGAAGAGTTTTGCGCGGCAATACAATGTCATGCAGACATCGCTCCATGGTGGGTTCAATGGCAAACCCTCCCCACCCCTCTCCAGACTGTAATCCAGAGGAAGATATCTGTTCTGAAGCGGATTCAGACGCCGCTGACCACTCCTATTTACCCCCCCCCCAAGGTGTTTGCTCTACCTTGGCATGATGATGTTAGTCATATCATGCATATGTTGCCTTCCAGTGCCTACTTTTGACATCATATATGTCATCTGCTTAGTTTAGACATGTTCTGTAATGCCATCTGTTTAGTTTCTATATCATATATGAGAATTATGCAGTCTCATGTCTTTTAGCCAGCCATAATATATGTGAAATGTGCAATGCCATCCTGTTTAACCAGGCATCATATATTTGAATGATATCTTGCCCATCCTTTTCTTCATTACATTTCCATTTGTCGACAATGTTTGTACATTAAACTACTCTTCCTGTGAATCAGCCATTTGGGTGGGAGATGGAAAAATCTGGAGTGAAAACAAGGCCTTCAGAGTAGACAGTGCTACCTGTCGAAGCAGATCTTTTGTTGGGTCCCGATAGCTCCTCGGAAATGGATTCAGAGACAGATGACCAAACCTATTCCCCCACTGAGGTGTATGCTCTAACTTGGCACGGTTATACTGCTCATATCATGGATACGGTGTCTTGCATTCCATAGTTTAGACATCATATACACAAATATTCAACACCATGTTCTTAGTTCAGACATCATATCGAATGCCCTCTGTTTAGCATATAAATCACATATGTGAATTAAATGATGCGATCCTGATTACTTAGATAACATGTAGGTGAATTATGTCATGTGATCCTGTTTAGTTATTCATCATATCTTTGAATTATGCTATGCTATGCTATACAGTTTAGATAGACATCATATATGTGAAATTATGTCATGCTATCAGTTTTAGTTAAACAATATACATGTCAATTATTTCATGCCCTCTTTTTTCCACACTATCTATTGCATCTGTCTCTCATATAATGTCTATACATTCAACTATGTTTCCTGTTTATCAGCCATTTGAATTGGAGCGGGTGATGCCAGTATCTAGCGGACTAAAAACACGGTCTTCAAATAAAACAGTGCTACCTCTTGGTGGAGATAGCACCCCGGTTGTACATGCACAAGAACCAGCCCTACCACACATAACCCAAACTCTCGCAGATTGTACCCCTACTGTGATGGACAGAGAACCAGCTTCACCCAATCTAACCCCAACCCTAGTCGATAGTAACCCAGTTCCTGTTGCCACAGCACCATCTCCACCACAGAGCTCCCAAACAAGAGCAGTTAGTAAGGCAGCTCCAGTGCCCAAAGGGCCAGTACTATCACGGCGAACCCCAACTCCACCAGTTAGTATGCCTATTCCTGTGGAGGAAGCACAACCAACTAGTCGTAGTTTAGCATCTATCGCATTTGATGTTGTTAAATCGTATGTGCGTATCTTCCCATCTTGGAAATATTATACTGAAGATGAAGGAAAATGCCAGTTGCACTTGTTTGTCCAGGAGTTGTGTGTAAGTAATGTTATTCATGGCAATTACTTTGCTTCGTCCCATACATCCTACCTCCATGATGGTTATAATACAGCAAAATTTCCCATTTTTCTCTATAGAGAAGGACCGATTTGGAAACTCGGGATGAGGTAACCTGTGCTAATACTGCTGCTATCTTCAAGAATGCTTGGTGGCAGTATCGGAATTACCTGAAGAAAATGTACTTCACCGGAAAAGAAACTCATCAAATTCCCTTACGTTCTCCTGAGAAACATTTACTGGACGATGACTGGGAACGCCTTGTTCTGTACTGGTCCCGAACCAAGAATGTAGCAAGGTATATGACCTCATTTTCTATTCTTAAGTATTATATTCTTGCGTCTTACTGTACTCTGTTCATGTAGAACAAGTGCCTAAACCTGAAGAACAACTATTCTAATTTAAGATTCCATTGTTATCATACTTCAAAAAAGCGCTAGGAGTTAATTGTGCGTTTTGCCACCACCTTGCGCTTTACTGACCAAAGCGCATGCTTATGCACAATTCTGCACAGATTATGCGTAGTTATGCGCAATGCGTTTTGCCAACGCCTAGAGCCTAGGCATGCTTAAGCGCTCGCTTAGGCGCACCTTTTTTTAACTATGATTGCTTTGCTCTTGTATCACTGTATTTACTCATACAAACTTATTTTTAAATTGAAGGATCCAATCAAAACTCCAATGGCACAGCAGGTATGTTCACGCATGTTTCTTTAACAGGTTTTCTTTTGTCAATAGCTCTATTGATTTCAATTTCAATTATGTATACAGTTGACTTTCATATCATGCACATTACTAGCATCACAACAGAGTCAATAGTGTTGTTGTACATGTAGACCCGTGGTACCCATCTGAAATCTTGCTGTGTTGTGTAGTTTTCCACGCTTTGTATTCTTTCACTGCTGCTTTGTCTTGAACTGATATGATTGGAACCGTGTCTCTATTTTGATTTGGCAAGACAATGCAGTGACCATAGGACATAGATATATGTTTGTTTGATGCTTTTATTATGTACTTCTCTTGGCAATAGAAGACTTGGTAGTTTAATCCTGTCCACCTTACTACTGAACTGGTTCACCGAAATGAGTTTCATATACTAGTACATGCTAAACTTGTTATGTGTCTGCTTGTTTCTTCTTTTAGAATGCTGACAGAATATTGGGGAAGAGTACCTTATTAAGCAATGGTAAAGGAAGTAATGCAGATAAGGTTCAGGATAGTGACATATCCTTGTTGGTCTCCAACAAAGCTGATAAAACAGCTAGGAAGACTATCTTGAAGACAGCGAGACAACCCCAAAGTCCTGTCTTGGTTTAGTGTTCGAGTTACTGGCTACTACCGCTTGCACAAGCTATTCAAACTCACTGTCTGAATCAGTTCGGTTTCTTGAGTCTCAACTACAAGCTGAAAGACATCAATCAACTATGCTGCAACAAGAAGCGGAAGGACTGCGGAAGTCCCTGGAGCATTCAGATGCATACTTCTGGTGCAACAGAAAGCGTTGGAGGATTTCAGCGCCAAACAGGACAAAGCTAATCAACTTGCTAAGCTTATTGCCAGCATGGTGGATACCCAGGATAACATTGATTGAGCTCTTCTGAAGTTGTTTCAGCTATGCTCTTGTTTTGCTGCCGCATTTATTTGCACTAATGGACAATTTTGACGGTCAGTGTATGTAATGCGCTGCTTTGTTCCCTATATTTGCACTGGTGGAGAACTTTGATGCCCAATGGATGTAATATGTGTAATAGGGGTAATAGGCTAGCATTAATTGCTTGCTTATTTATTTCCTTATTGTCTTGTTTAGTTGTTTGCTTGTAGTCACCGCAGTTCTTTTTCTGTTTTTTTTCTAGTGAACACAATAGCCTATTTTTTGGTAACTAGGCCAAAATAATCATGGCAACACACGGATTGTTGTAACCATGGGCCTCCTGCAGGCCGTATGATCCATGGTCCTTCGTCCGGTCGTAGGATCCATTGGCCTTCTATACGGGCCGTAGTATTCATCGGCCTTCTATACGGGCCTTAGGGTCCATGGGCCTTCTATGGGCCGTAGGGTCCATGGGCCTTCTATGGGTCGTACGATCCATGGGCCTTCTATAGGCCGTACTATCCATGGGCCTCATACGGGCCGTAGGATCCATGGGCCTTCTAAGGGGCGTATCATCATTTCGCCTATCATGGGCCGTACTATTCGTGGACCATAACGGGCCGTTAATAGGCCGTATTTGATAACTCTATGAAAACAGCCCAACGGGTTTTTTTACATGAAAATGACCCAACGTATTAACGGTCCGCAAACGGGCCGACTATAACGATGGGCTGAATTTGGCCCACAAGCAGAAAATGACAGTAACGGGCCATATGTAACCGAATGCTGTAAATGAGCCCAAGAACCAATGGGCCCTGAGAAGGTCAAAAGATAACTTGGGCTGTAAACGGCCCAATGGAATAACGGGCCGTTAATGGGTATAAAGTGATACACTGTTCATTACGGGCCAGTTTCACCACGGGCCATTAATGGGCCAAGAGTTACAAAGGTCCTCATATGGGCCGAAAGAAGTCATGGGCCACACATGGGTCGGAAGTTAAAACGGGCTGAATCATATTGGACGGCCCAGATGACGCTACTGGGCCTCATTCAGTAGGGTGGAACGGGCCCTAGGTTAGCAGGCTATAAATGGGCTATATGTGAATAGGCCGTTAACAGGCTTTCCGTGGGCCGGCCTTTTCACAGGAATGGGCCTCTGTTGGGCCGTGCCACGTGTCGCCGTATCATAGGTGCCTTCGGTCCATTGAGCAGATGACATCTGTCCCAACGGTGAGCCGACACGTGTTTCCTCCAGCCAATGATGATTTTACACGTGGAAAACCCCATTGGTCGGGGCTATTAACGGGTTCGGATCCAAAACCCGACCCGATAGCTTAACGGTGTTCCATTACGGTGGATGCCACGTGTCGGTCACCCTTGACGAAAGCACTTCTGTGACGCGCGATTTATCGTCATGGAAGTGGACACTTCCGTGATGATAATTTTGGTAATGTCATGGAACACTTCTACGACAGCACAGGTATGACTATCTTGATTCTGTCATAAAATCGTCATGGATGTACATGCATGACAAAAAACGCGACCTACTGTGACAAACACGTATCATCACGGAAGTGTATTTTTTTGTAGTGACAATGCTCTAATAATGAAGATCATCACACTTTTATGGATTTACAACTCAAGAATTACAACTCAAAGCTAGAGCAAGATATGACTCTATATGAATGCCTCCGGCGGTGTACCGCGATATGCAATGAATCAAGAGCGACATGTATGAAAATTATGAAGGTGGCCTTGCCACAAATACAATGTCAACTACATGATCATGCAAAGAGCAATATGACAATGATGGAACGTGTCATAATAAACGGAACGGTGGAAAGTTGCATGGCAATATATCTTGGAATGGCTATGTAAATGCCATAATAGGTAGGTATGGTGGCTGTTTTGAGGAAGGTAAATAATGGGTGTGATACCGGCAAAAATTGCGCGATATAATAGAGGCTAGCAAAGTGGAAGGATGAGTGTGCGTATATCCATGGACTCACATTAGCCATAAAGAACTCATATACTTATTGAAAAAGTCTACTTAGCCCTCGAAGCAAAGTACTACTACGCATGCCCTTAGAGGGATAGATTGGTAGGAAAAGACCATCGCTCGTCCCCGACTGCCACTCATAAGGAAGACAATCAAAAGAGCACCTCATGCAACAACTTTGTCACACAACGTTTACCATACGTGCATGCTATGGGACATGCAAACCTCAACACAAGCATTTCTCAATTTCATAATTACCCACTAGCATGACTCTAACATTACTACCTTTATATCTCAAAACAATTATCAAGCATCAAATTGATCATAGCATCCAATTCACTTCCTATGATAGTTTTTATTATACCCAACATGGATGCTCATCATTCTAGGACCAAATTTGTAACAATAGCAAATACCATGTTGTTCTAAAAGACTCTAAAAATAATATAAGTGAAGCATGAGAGGCTAACAATTTCTTCAAAATTAATCCACCGCCGTGCTCTAAAAGATATAAGTGAAGCACTAGAGCAAATGACAAACTACTCAGAAAAATTTAAGTGAAGATCAATGAGTAGCTAAATAATTATGTGACTATGTGAAGACTCTATCTCATTTAAGAATTTCAGATCTTGGTATTTTATTCAAACAGCAAGCAAAGCAAAATAAAATGACATTGCAAGGATAGCACAACTCATGTGAAGAAGCAAAAACTTAGGCTCAACCGATACTAACCGATGATTGTTGAAGAAGAAAGGTGGGATGCCTACCGGGGCATCCCCGAGCTTAGATGCTTGAGACTTCTTGAAATATAATCTTGCGGTTCCATGGGCATCCCCAAGCTTGAGCTTTTGTGTCTCCTTAATTCCTTTTATATCTCGGTTTCATCTTTTTTATCAAAAAGCTTCATCCAAACCAAACTCAACAAGAACTCGTGAGATAGGTTAGTATAAACCAATGCAAAACCTTATCATTTTCTACTGTAACAAATCACTAAAATTATTATTCCGCATTGCATACTAAATGCCTCTGCATATTTAATACTCCTATCATCAAATACAATCATTAAAACAAGCAAACATATGCAAACAATGCAAACATAACAGCAATCTGCCAAAACAGTACAGTCTATAAAGAATGCAAGAGTATCAATACTTACCTAACTCCAAAAATTATAATAAAAATACTACGCTGTAGAAGATTTATCAGAGCTCACTATGCAAAAATATTCAACATTATACCATTCTATGACTTCTCTAGGGTATTTTTGCAACAGCGGTAAACTTTCTGTTTTCAAACAGCAACATGTATACTAGCAAAATAAGCATGGCAAAGGCTATCCTTGACATTTTTATTGAAACTAAAGATGCAAAACATTATTCTAATCAACAGAAAGCAAATACTAACAAAATAAAATGATGCTCCAAGCAAAACACATATCATGTGGTGAATAAAAATATAGCTCCAAGTAAAGTTACCGATGAACGAAGACGAAAGAGGGGATGCCTTCCGGGGCATACCGAAGCTTAGGCTCTTGGTTGTCCTTGAATATTACCTTGGGGTGCCTTGGGCATCCCCAAGCTTAGTCTCTTGCCACTCCTTATTCCGTAGTCCATCGAAACATCACCCAAAACTTGAAAACTTCAACCACACAAAACTCAACACAAAACTCGTAAGCTCCGTTTGTATAAGAAAATAAAACCACCACTTAGGTACTGTAATGAACTCATTCTAAATTCATATTGGTGATAAACCTACTTATTCCAACTTCTCTATGGCTAATACCTTCCGATACTACTCATAGATTCATCAAAATAAGCAAACAACACATAGAAAACAGAATCTGTCAAAAACAGAACAGTATGTAGTAATATGTATCAAACGTATACTTATGGAACTCAAACAATTCTGAAATAAATTGTTGGACCTGAGGAATTTTTCTATTAATCATCTGCAAAAATAATCAACCTAAAAGCATTCTCCAGTGAAAAATGGCAGCTATTCTCGTGAGCCCTAAAGTTTCTGTTTTTTTACAGCAAGATCATAAAGACTTCACCCAAGTCTTCCCAAAGGTTCTACTTGGCACAAACACTAATTAAAACATTAAACCACATATAACCAGAGGCTAGATGAATTATTTATTACTAAACAGGAACAAAAAGCAAGGAACAAAAGTAAAGTTGGGTTGCCTCCCAACAAGCGCTATCGTTTAACGCCCCTAGCTAGGCATGATGAAATGATGCTCACATAAAAGATAAGAATTGAAACATAAAGAGAGCATCATGAAGAATATGACTATCATATTTAAGTCTAACCCACTTCATATGCATAGGGATTTTGTGAGCAAACAACTTATGGGAACAATAATCAACTAGCATAGGAAGGTAAAACAAGCATAGCTTCAAAATTTTCAACACATAGAGAGGAAACTTGATATTATTGCAATTCCTACAAGAATATGTTCCTCTCTCATAATAATTTTCAGTAGCATCATGAATGAATTCAACAATATAACCAGCACCTAAAGCATTCTTTTCATGATCTACAAGCATAGAAAATTTACTACTCTCCACATAAGCAAATTTATTCTCATCAATAGTAGTGGGAGCAAACTCAACAAAATAATTATCATGTGAGGCATAATCCAATTGAAAACTAAAATAATGATGACAAGTTTCATGGTTATCATTATTCCTAATAGCATACAAGTCATCACAATAATCATCATAGATAGCAACTTTGTTCTCATAATCAATTGGAACCTCTTCCGAAATAGTGGAATCATCACTAAATAAAGTTGACACTCTTCCAAATCCACTTTCATATTCATCACAATAAGATTCAACTTCCTCCAAAATAGTGGGATTACTACTTCCTAAAGTTGACGCTCTTCCAAACACACTTTCATCAATATAATCATCATAAATAGGAGGCATGCTTTCATCATAATAAATTTGCTCATCAAAGCTTGGGGGACTAAAAATATCATATTCACCTAACATAGCTTCCCCAAGCTTGTGGCTTTGCATATCATTAGCATCATGGATATTCAAGGAATTCATACTAACAACATTGCAATCATGCTCATCATTCAAAGATTTAGTATCAAACAATCTATAGATTTCTTCTTCTAGCACTTGAGCACAATTTTCCTTACCATCATTCTCACGAAAGATATTAAAAAGACGAAGCGTATGAGACAAACTTAACTCCATTTTTTGTAGTTTTTTTATAAACTAAACTAGTGATAAAACAAGAAACAAAAAGATTCTATTGCAAGATCTAAAGATATACCTTCAAGCACTCACCTCCCCAGCAACGGCGCCAGAAAAGAGCTTGATGTCTACTACACAACCTTATTCTTGTAGACGTTGTTGGGCCTGCAAGTGCACAGGTTTGTAGGACAGTAGCAAATTTCCCTCAAGTGGATGACCTAAGGTTTATCAATCCATAGGAGGCGTAGGATGAAGATGGTCTCTCTCAAACAACCCTGCAACCGAATAACAAAGAGTCTCTTGTATCCCCAACACACCCAATACAATGGTAAATTGTATAGGTGCACTAGTTCGGCGAAGAGATGGTGATACAAGTGCAAAATAGATAGTAGAAATAGGTATTTGTAATCTTAAATTATAAAAACAGCAAGGTAGCGAGCGATAAAAGTGAGCGTAAACGGTATTGCAATGATAGGAAACAAGGCCTAAGGTTCATACTTTCACTACTGCAAGTTCTCTCAACAATAATAACATAGATAGATCATATAACAATCCCTCAACATGCAACAAAGAGTCACTCCAAAGCAACTAATAGCGGAGAACGAACGAAGAGATTATGGTAGGGTACGAAACCACCTCAAAGTTATCCTTTCTGTTCTATCTATTCAAGAGTTCGTAGTAAAATAACATGAAGCTATTCTTTCCGCTCAATCTATCATAGAGTTCATACTAGAATAACACCTTAAGACACAAATCAACCAAAACCCTAATGTCACCTAGATACTCCATTATTACCTCAAGTATCCGTGGGCATGATTATACGATATACATCACACAATCTCAGATTCATCTATTCAACCAACACAAAGTACTTCAAAGAGTGCCCCAAAGTTTCTACCGGAGAGTCAAGACGAAAACGTGTGACAACCCCTATGCATAGGTTCATGGGCGGAACCCGCAAGTTGATCACCAAAACATACATCAAGTGGCACATGATATCCCATTGTCACCACAGATAATCACGGCAAGACATACATCAAGTGTTCTCAAATCCTTAAAGACTCAATCCGATAAGATAACTTCAAAGGGAAAACTCAATTCATCACAAGAGAGTAGAGGGGGGAGAAACATCATAAGATCCAACTATAATAGCAAAGCTCGCGATACATCAAGATCATGTCATAGAGAGAACACGAGAGAGAGAGAGATCAAACACATAGCTACTGGTACATACCCTCAGCCCCGAGGGTGAACTACTCCCTCCTCGTCATGGATAGCGCCGGGATGATGAAGATGGCCATCGGTGATGGGTTCCCCCTCCGGAAGGGCACCGAAATAGGCTCCCGAGAGGTTTTTGGTGGCTACAGAGGCATGCGGCGGCGAAACTCCCGATCTATCTTCTCTGTGGATGTTTTTAGGGTACGTGGGACTATATACGCGAAAGAAGTCGGTCGGGAGGTGCTCGAGGGGCCCACGAGACAGGGGGCGCGCCTAGGAGGGGTTGGCGCGCCCTCCTATCTCCTGGCCTCCTCGAGGATCTTCTGACGTGAACTCCAAGTCTCCAGGATCATATTCTTCCAAAAAATCATGTTGCCGAAGGTTTCATTCCGTTTGGACTCCGTTTGATATTCCTTTTCTTCAAAATACTGAAACAGGCAATAAAACAACAATATGGGCTGGGCCTCCGGTTAATAGGTTAGTCCCAAAAGTAATATAAAAGTGTATAATAAAGACCATAATCATCCAAAACGGGTAATATAATAGCATGGAACAATCAAAAATTATAGATACGTTGGAGACGTATCAGTATACAATAGGTTTGGTACACAACATAGCATAACTAAGGATATTATTGACCGCTGTCCAGTGATCTACTCTTAGATCAAAATTGTAATCCCTTACCAAACTCAGAGCAAGGTATACAATAGGTCTGCTACATAGCATAGCATACTTTATAGAACCTATGACTGAGGCATATTCATTCTCTTTCTATTTTCTGCCATGGTCGGGTTTTGAGTCTTACTCAACTTCACACCTTGAAACACAGGAAATAACTCGTTCTTTGACTATTCCATTTTGAACTACTTCAAAATCTTATCAAGGTATGTACTCATTGAAAATCTTATTAAGCGTCTTGATCTATCTCTATAGGTCTTGATGCTCAATGTGTAAGCAGCTTCACCGAGGTATTTCCTTCAAAAACTCTTATTCAAGTATCCTTTTATGCTATCCAGAAATTCTATATCATTTCCAATCAACAATATGTCATCTATAGTATTAGAAATGCTACATGGCTCCCACTCACTTTCTTGTAAATACAGGCATCTCCAAAAGTTTGTATAAAACCATATGCTTTGATCAACTCATCAAAGTGTATATTCCAACTCCGAGATGCTTGCACCAGTCCATAGATGGATCGCTGGAGCTTGCACATTTTTGTTAGCACCTTTAGGATTAACAAAACCTTCTGGTTGCATCATATACAACTCTTCTTTAATAGATCCATTAAGGAATGCAGTTTTTACATCCATTTGCCAGATTTCATAAAATGTGGCAATTGCTAACATGATTCGGACATACTTAAGCATCGATACAAGTGAGAAATTCTCATCATATTCAACACCTTGAACTTGTTGAAAAAACCTTTTTGCGACAAATCGAGCTTTGTAGATAGTAACACTACTATCAGCGTCTATCTTCCTCTTGAAGATCCATTTATTTTCTATGGCTTGTCGATCATCGGGTAAGTCCACCAAAGTCCACACTTTGTTCTCATACATGGATCCCATCTCAGATTTCATGGTTTCGAGCCATTTCGCGGAATCTGGGCTCATCATAGTTTCCTCATAGTTTGTGGGTTTATCATGGTCTAGTAACATGACTTCCAGAATAGGATTACCATACCACTCTGGTGCGGACTGTACTCTGGAAGACCTACCAGCTTCAGTAGTAACTTGATCTGAAGCTTCATGATCATCATCATTAGCTTCCTCACTGATTGGTGTAGGAATCACAGGAACTGATTTCTGTGGTGAACTACTTTCCAATAAGGGAGCAGGTATAGTTACCTCATCAAGTTCTACTTTCCTCCCACTCACTTCTTTCGAAAGAAACTTCTTCTCTAGAAAGGATCCATTCTTAGCAACAAAGTTTGCCTTCGGATCTGTGATAGAAGGTGTACCCAACAGTTTCCTTTGGGTATTCTATGAAGACGCACTTCTCTGATTTGGGTTCGAGCTTATCAGGTTGAAACTTTTTCACATAAGCATCGCGGCCCCAAACTTTAAGAAACGACAACTTTGGTTTCTTGCCAAACCACAGTTCATAAGGCGTCGTCTCAACTGATTTTGATGGTGCCCTATTTAAAGTGAATGTAGCTGTCTCTAATGCATAACCCCAAAACGATAGTGGTAAATTGTTAAGATACATCATAGATCACACCATATCCAATAAAGTGCGGTTACAACGTTCGGACACACCATTATGCTGTGGTGTTCCATGTGGCGTGAGCTGTGAAACTATTCCACATTGTTTTAAATGAAGGCCAAACTCGTAACTCAAATATTCTCCTCTATGATCAGATTGTACAAACTTTATTTTCTTGTTACGATGATTCTCCACTTCACTCTGAAATTCTTTGAACATTTAAAATGTTTCAGACTTGTGCTTCATTAAGTAGATATACTCATATCTGCTCAAATCATCTGTGAAAGTCAGAAAATAACGTTACCCGCCATGAGCATCAACACTCATTGGACCGCATACATTGGTATGTATTATTTCCAACAAGCCAGTAGCTCGTTCCATTGTTTCGGAGAACGGAGTTTTAGTCATCTTGCCCAAAAGGCACGGTTCGCAAGCATCAAATGATTCATAACCAAGTGATTCCAAAAATCCATCTTTATGGAGTTTCTTCATGCGCTTTACACCAATATGACCCAAATAGCAGTGCCACAAATAAGTTGCACTATCATTATCAACTTTGCATCTTTTGGCATCAATATTATGAATATGTGTATTACTATGATTGAGATCCAACAAACTATTTTCATTGGGTGTATGACCATCGAAGGTTTTATTCATGTAAACAGAACAGCAATTATTCTCTGACTTTAAATGAATAACTATATTGCAATAAACATGATCAAATCATATTCACGCTCAACGCAAATGCCAAATAACATTTATTTCAGTTTAACACTAATCCCGAAAGTATAGGGAGTGTGCGATGATGATCATATCAATCTTGGAACCACTTCCAACACACATCGTCACTTCACCCTCAACTAGTCTCTGTTTATTCTGTAACTCCTATTTCGAGTTACTAAATTTTAGCAACCGAACGAGTATCAAATACCCAGGGGCTACTATAAACACTAGTAAGGTACACATCAATAACCTGTATATCAAATATACCCTTGTTCACTTTGCCATCCTACTTATCCACCAAATATTCAGGGTATTTCCGCTTCCAGTGACCATTTCCTTTGCAGTAGAAGCACTTAGTTTCATGCTTTGGTCCAGCTTTGGGCTTCTTCACGGGAGTGACAACTTGCTTGCCATTCTACTTGAAGTTTCCCTTTCTTTCCCTTTGCCCTTTTCTTGAAACTAGTGGTCTTGTCAATCATCAACACTTGATACTCTTTCTTGATTTCTACCTTCGTCTATTTCAACATCATGAAGAGCTCGGGAATCGTTTTCGTCATCCCTTGCATAGTATAGTTCATCATGAAGTTCTAGTAACTTGGTGATGGTGACCAGAGAACTCTGTCAATCACTATCTTATCTGGAAGATTAACTCTCACTTAATTCAAGCGATTGTAGTACCTAGAAAATCTGAGCACATGCTCACTAGTTGAGCAATTCTCCTCCATCTTTTAGCTATAAAACTTGTTGGAGAGTTCATATCTCTCAACTCGGGTATTTGCTTGAAATATTAACTTCAATTCCTGGAACATCTCATATGGTCCATGATGTTCAAAACATCTTTGAAGTCCCAATTCTAAGCCATTAAGCATGGTGCACTAAACTATCAAGTAGTCATCATATTGGGCTAGCCAAACATTCATAACGGCTGCATCTACTCTTGCGATAGGTCTGTCACCTAGCGGTGCGTCAAGGACATAATCCTTCTGTGCAGCAATGAGGATAAACCTCAGATCATGGACCCAGTCCGCATTATTGCTACTATCATCTTTCAACTTAGTTTTCTGTAGGAACACATACAAAACATAGGGAAGCAACAATGCGAGCTATTGATCTACAACATTATTTGCAAAATACTATCAGGACTAAGTTGATGATAAATTAAAGTTCAATTAATCATATTACTTAAGAACTCCCACTTAGATAGACATCCCTTTAATCATCTAAGTATCACGTGATCCAAATCAACTAAACCATGTCCGATCATCACGTGAGATGGAGTAGTTTTCAATGGTGAACATCACCATGTTGATCATATCTACTATATAATTCACGCTCGACCTTTCGGTCTCCAGTGTTCTGAGGCCATATCTACATATGCTAGGCTCGTCAAGTTTAACCTGAGTATTCTGGTGTGCAAAACTGTCTTACACCCGTTGTATTTGAATGTAGAGCTTATCACACCCGATCATCACGTGGTGTCTCGGCACGAAGAACTTTTGCAACGGTGCATACTCAGGGAGAACACTTATACCTTGAAATTTTAGTAAGGGATCATCTTATAAAGCTACCGTCAAACTAAGCAAAATAAGATGTATAAACGATAAACATCACATGCAATCAAAATATGTGACATGATATGGCCATCATCATCTTGTGCCTTTGATCTCCATCTCCAAAGCATTGTCGTGATCTCCATCATCACCGGCATGACACCATGATCTCCATCATCTTGATCTATATCAATGTGTCATCACATGGTTGTCTCGCCAACTATTGCTCTTGCAACTATTGCTATTGCATAGCGATAAAGTAAAGCAATTATTTGGCGCTTGCATCTTATGCAATAAAGAGACAACCATAAGGCTTTTGCCGATAACTTCAACAAAACATGATCATCTCATACAACAACTTATATCTCATCACGTCTTGACCATATCATATCACAACATGCCCTGCCAAAACAAGTTAGACGTCCTCTACTTTGTTGTTGCAAGTTTTACGTCGCTGCTACGGGTTGAGCAAGAACCGTTCTTACCTACGCATCCAAACCACAACGATATTTCGTCAAGTTAGTGCTGTTTTAACCTTCAACAAGGATCGGGTGTAGCCACACTCGGTTCAACTAAAGTTGGAGAAACAGACACCCGCCAGCCACCTGTGTGCAAAGCACGTCGGTAGAACCAGTCTCGCATAAGCGTACGCGTAATGTCGGTCCGGGCCGCTTCATCCAACAATACCGCCAAACCAAAGTATGACATGCTGGTGAGCAATATGACTTGTATCTCCTGTTGGAAATATGCCCTAGAGGCAATAATAAAAGGATTATTATTATATTTCCTTGTTCATGATAATTGTATTTTATTCATGCTATAATTGTATTATCCGGAAATCGTAATACACGTGTGAATACATAGACCACAATATGTCCCTAGTGAGCCTCTAGTTGACTAGCTCGTTGATCAATAGATAGTCATGGTTTCCTGACTATGGACATTGGATGCCGTTGATAACCGGATCACATCATTAGGAGAATGATGTGATGGACAAGACCCAATCCTAAGCATAGCACAAGATCGTGTAGTTCGTTTTGCTAGAGCTTTTCCAATGTCAAGTATCCTTTCCTTAGACCATGAGATCGTGTAACTCCCGGATACCGTAGGGGTGCTTTGGGTGTACCAAACGTCACAACGTAACTAGGTGACTATAAAGGTGCACTACAGGTATCTCCGAAACTGTCTGTTGGGTTGACACAGATCGAGACTGGGATTTGTCACTCCATATGACGGAGAGGTATCTCTGGGCCCACTCGGTAATGCATCATCATAATGAGCTCAAAGTGACCAAGTGTTTGGTCACGGGATCATGCATTACGATACGAGTAAAGTGACTTGCCGGTAACAAGATTGAACGAGGTATTGGGATATCGACGATCGAATCTCGGGCAAGTAACGTACCGATTGACAAAGAGAATTGTATACGGGGTTGCTTGAATCCTCGACATCATGGTTCATCCGATGAGATCATCGTGGAACATGTGGGAGACAACATGGGTATCCAGATCCTGCTGTTGGTTATTGGCCGGAGAGCTGTCTCGGTCATGTCTGCATGATTCCAGAACCCGTAGGGTCTACACACTTAAGGTTCGGTGATGCTAAGGTTATTAGGAAGACTTGTATGTGATTACTGAATGTTGTTCGGAGTCCCGGGTGAGATCTCGGACGTCACGAGGAGTTCCTGAATGGTCTGGAGGTAAAGATCTATATATGGGAAGTTGTCATACGGTCACCGAAAAGTTTCGGGGGCATATCGGTATTGTACCGGGGCCACCGGAGGGGTTCTGGTGGTCCGCCGGGAGGGGCCACCTCTCTCGGAGGGACTCATGGGTCGTAGTGGGCAGGGAACCAGCCCCTAGTGGGCTGGGCGCATCCCCCCCTTGGGCCCATGCGCCTAGGGTTGGGGGGAAACCCTAGTGGGGGCGCCCCCCTTGCTTGGGGGGCAAGCCCCCTCCCTTGGCCCCCCCCCCTCTAGATCTCATCTAGAGGGGGTCGGCCCCCTTCCCCCTTCCCCTATAAATAGAGGGGCGAGGGGAGGTCTGCAAACAACATCCAAGGCGCAGTCCCTCCCCTCCCCAACATCTCTCCTCCTCCGCGTGAGCTTGGCGAAGCCCTGCCAGAGAACTGCCACTCCATCACCACCACGCCGTCGTGTTGCTGTTGGAGCCTTCTTCCTCAACCTCTCCCTCCTCCTTGCTAGATCAAGGTGCGGTAGACATCATCCGCTCCGTACGTGTGTTGAATGCGGAGGTGCTGTCCGTTCGGCACTTGGTCATCGGTGATTTGGATCACGACGAGTACGACTCCCTCAACCCGTTCTCTTGAACGCTTCCCCGCTCGCGATCTACAAAGGTATGTAGATGCACTCCTATCACTCGTTGCTAGATGAACTCATAGATGGATCTTGGTGAAACCGTAGGAAAAATTTTATTTTCTGCAACATTCCCCAATAGTGGCATCATGAGCTAGGTCTATGCGTAGTTCTCTATTGCACGAGTAGAACACAAATCTGTTGTGGGCGTAGATGTTGTCAACTTTCTTGCCGCTACTAGTCTTATTTTGCTTCAGCGGTATTGTGGGATGAAGCGGCCCGGACCGACCTTACACGTACGCTTACGTGAGACAGGTTCCACCGACTGACATGCACTAGTTGCATAAGGTGGCTAGCGGGTGTCTGTCTCTCCTACTTTAGTTGGAGCGGATTCGATGAAAAGGGTCCTTATGAAGGGTAAATAGAACTTGACAAATCACGTTGTGCCTTTTTCGTAGGTAAGAAAACGTTCTTGCTAGAACCCTATTGCAGCCACGTAAAAGATGCAACAACAATTAGAGGACGTCTAACTTGTTTTTGCAGCAATTGCCTTGTGATGTGATATGGCCAAAAGTTGTGATGAATGATGAATGATATATTGTGATGTATGAGATCATGTTCTTGTAATAGGAATCATGACTTGCATGTCGATGAGTATGACAACCGGCAGGAGCCATAGGAGTTGTCTCAATTATTGTATGACCTGCGTGTCAATGATTTAACGCCATGTAATTACTTTACTTTATTGCTAAACCATTAGCCATAGTAGTAGAAGTAATAGTTGGCGAGCAACTTCATGGAGACACGATGATGGAGATCATGATGATGGAGATCATGGTGTCGTGCCGGTGACAAAGATGATCATGGAGCCCCGAAGATGGAGATCAAAGGAGCTATATGATATTGGCCATATCATGTCACTATTATATAATTGCATGTGATGTTTATTATGTTTACGCATCTTGTTTACTTAGAACGACGGTAGTAAATAAGATGATCCCTTATAATAATTTCAAGAAAGTGTTCCCCCTAACTGTGCGCCGTTGCTAAAGTTCATCGTTTCGAAGCACCACGTGATGATCGGGTGTGATAGATTCTTACGTTCACATACAACGGGTGTACGACAGTTTTACACATGCAAAAACACTTAGGGTTAACTTGACGAGCCTAGCATGTACAGACATGGCCTCGGAACACAGAGACCGAAAGGTCGAACATGAGTCGTATGGAAGATACAATCAACATGGAGATGTTCACCAATGATGACTAGTCCGTCTCACGTGATGATCGGACACGGCCTAGTCGACTCGGATCGTGTAACACTTAGATGACTAGAGGGATGTCTAATCTGAGTGGGAGTTCATTAAAATAATTTGATTAGATGAACTTAATTATCATGAACTTAGTCTAAAACCTTTGCAAATATGTCTTGTAGATCAAATGGCCAATGCTCATGTCAACATGAACTTCAACGCGTTCCTAGAGAAAACCAAGCTGAAAGATGATGGCAGCAACTATACGGACTGGGTCCGGAACCTGAGGATCATCCTCATAGCTGCCAAGAAAGCATATGTCCTAGAAGGACCGCTAGGTGATGCACCCATCCCAGAGAACCAAGACGTTATGAATGCTTGGCAGTCACGTGCTGATGATTACTCCCTCGTTTAGTGCGGCATGCTTTACAGCTTAGAATCGGGGCTCCAAAAGCGTTTTGAGCAACACGGAGCATATGAGATGTTCGAGGAGCTAAAAATGGTTTTCCAAGCTCATGCCCGGGTCGAGAGATATGAAGTCTCCGACAAGTTCTATAGTTGTAAGATGGAGGAAAATAGTTCTGTCAGTGAGCACATACTCAAAATGTCTGGGTTGCACAACCGCCTGTCCCAGCTGGACATTAACCTCCCGGACGAGGCGGTCATTGACAGAATCCTTCAGTCGCTCCCACTGAGCTACAAGAGCTTTGTGATGAACTACAATATGCAGGGGATGGTGAAAACTATTCCTGAAGTATTTTCAATGCTGAAGTCGGCAGAGGTAGAAATCAAGAAAGAACATCAAGTGTTGATGGTCAATAAAACCACCAAGTTCAAGAAGGGCAAGGGTAAGAAGAACTTCAAGAAGGACGGCAAGGATGTTGCCGCACCCGTAAGTCAGTTGCCGGGAAGAAGTCAAAGAATGGACTCAAGCCTGAGACTGAGTGCTTTTATTGAAAAGGGAAGGGTCACTGGAAGCGGAACTGCCCCAAATACTTAACGGACAAGAAGGCCGGCAACACAAAAGGTATATGTGATATACATGTAATTGATGTGTACCTTACCAGTACTTGTAGTAACTCCTGGGTATTTGATACCGGTGCCGTTGCTCATATTTGTAACTCACATCAGGAGATGCGGAATAAGTGGAGACTGGCGAAGGACGAGGTGACGATGCGTGTCGGGGATGGCTCCAAGGTCGATGTGATCGCCGTCGGCACGCTGCCTCTACATTTATGTAACATCCCAAATTTTCAATTTGGAATGTTATACATTAAATCATCATGCATTACATGTTTTCTTGCATTTGCCGATCCTAGAAATTTCACGCAACTCAAGGACCCTCGGAGAGAGTTGGAGATTTCGAAATTTTCATATTTGAGTTTCCTCGAATTATGAAAAGAGGATCATTTGATTTTATTTATTTCATCTTCAAATAATTTTCCAATATCAAAAATATCAGAGGGAATAATATGACTTTCCCAAAAATTAGGAAAAATGAAGATTTAACAAATAAATCAAATTCTGGATTTTCTCGGAGTTTATTTGCCTTAGGGAAAATGCGTGTTTTCAAAAATTGCATTTTAGGCCCCGAGTAAAAGTTCATTTTGTTCGACTCATTTTTGGGAGTCGGGGAAAATTTACTTTGTAATTTTTGGAGTTCGTTTAGATTTTCTTTTCCTTATTTTTCTTTCTGCGCGCGTATTTCTAAAAAAAACCCGCAGCGCCCGACTGGGTCAAGGGCCCAGCCGAGCCGGCCCAGTCGCGCCCCCTCCCGCGCGCGCGCCCTCGCGCAGCCGCGCCGCCGCTGCCGGCCGAATCCGAGGATTCCTCCTCCTCCTCCCCTTGCTTGCCCCCTCCCCC
>NC_041389.1:555358529-555366507 GCF_002162155.2 Triticum dicoccoides
GCACGCCGCCGCCGCCACCGCGTCGCCGTCGCCCCACGCCAACCCTCCGCCCCGCCGGAGCCTGCGCCAACGAGGTAGCCCCGCGCCACGCCGCCCCTCGCCCGGTTCGGTTTTCTAATAAACCGTTCCGGTTTATTTTTTGATGTCTCGGTTTTTTTTTGAAAAACCCTAGATCGGTTTTTTTTCGTTTTGTTGTTTAGCGAGCATTCGCCGGACCGTTCGTCTTAACGAACGTGATCACCGGTTATTCCCGGTTAACGAACGTCCGTTCGTTTAATCGTTCGTCATTTTCTTTTTAGTCGGATTTATTCCGCGATTTTCTGATCGCGATTTCAGATCCGATCTTCGTTCTAGTTTATCTTCTCGCTCGTTTATCAGAATCAGGTGATTCAAGCGCCTGGAGTTTCGTTTCGAAACAGCCGTTTCGACTAATCAACTTAAACAAAGTTTTGCTACTGTAAAATTTGACCTAGTTTCAACTTGCTAGAACCGAGTTGTTTTCTTCCGCCGTTTGTTTTACGTTGTTTTGTTCGGTTCGTTTTCTTTTGCAACCAGGGTTTTTAAGTTGAACTTTTGGTTCGATCTTTTATTCGAGACTTACCTGTGCATTAGATGAGTACTTATTGTATGCTTGTTGTCTGTCCGCGATAGATCACTCGGAGTGCGCCGCTTGTTACTTCGAATCTCTAGGTTTCGCGGATCATCAGCAAGGCAAGTAACACTTGATCATATCTTTTCTACTACCCAGTTTTTATGCATTAGATCAATCCTCAAACATTGCATGATTAGGATCTAATTAAATTGTGGGATGGGAAGTAGATGAGGTAGTACCTATTACCTGTGTTACTTATGAAACCTTTGGGAGTTACTTCTGCATTTGCTTATTATGCCATGCTATGCTAGTAGACATGGATTGGGTGAGTGAATATCCATGACAAATGTGAGATTGTTAATTAATGGTTTATCTAAGGTGGCAACCTAAATACACATCTGGGTGGATTGAGGCACCTGGGGTATCCAGTGATTGCCTATTTTTTTGGAAATCCCGGGGTTACCGTGTGATTTTCCTATGGACCGCCACCCAGGCTGAAAGGGATCATAAGATAATTCATGCTAGTAACTTCCGTGTGCAGCCACAAGCCATTATGGGCTCTGGCATAGTTGACTAAGTCGTGCGAACTCTTATAGTGGTAGACTAGCAGATGTAGGGGATGTAGGTGTACCGGTCTACCCATCGTAAGGTGCTAGCGCTTCTGAAAGACTATGTCTCGGTCATCCGTTTCTCAAACACCATGTAGTGCGAGAAACCAAACGGAGGCAATCGAGTCTTGTGGGGAAAAGTGCGCAAACCTCTACAGAGTGTACAAACTAATCATGATTAGCCGTGTCCCCGGTTATGGACATCTTGAGTATCTAGTACTTGAATATCATGTGAATCTCAACATGTTACTCTAATTTAATATTGTTGGGTTTGTTAATGATTACTTTTTAATTGGGATTGAGGATGCTGTCAACCATTCTCAATGTTTGACAACCACCATGATGGTTAAATAAATTTATTCCTTTGCAGTAGGGAAAAATTGGCTTTATGCAAAACTGTAACCATAGAGCTTTTTCCACCAGCCATACATGCATATAGAATAGGCTTGTCATTAATTATTCTCTATGTGTTACATTGCCAGCATATTCCATGTGCTGACCTGTTTTCGGGCTGCAACTTTCGTGTTGCAGACTTTTCAGACGACGAGTAAGGTGCTTTTAGGTCGTGGTTCTATACTCAGTGATGCCGTTGGAGTTGATGGACTCACTTATCTTCCAAGTCTTCCGCTGTTATCGTTATTAGATGGCCTTAAGCCATGATTATTGTAATAAGTCCTCTTTTGGGACATCGATGTAATAAGTGTGTGATTGCTACTCTGTTATAAATCCTTCGAAGTACTGTGTGGTGTCAGCATTACTGATCCAGGGATGACACCTGAGCACAGAGACTTGACCATCTGAGGTCGGGTCGCTACAGAGATGGTATCAGAGCACACGCTGACTATAGGACACGACCACTAAGTTAAAGCCATAGATCACTACTCTCTTCTCATTTTCTAACTCCTCATCTTTTCTACTCTTTTAGGATGACGGACGCAAAGATCAAGTACGCTCAACCAGATGAAGGTACACCTTTTGGATTCCACTTAAAGGAAGTCGCCAAGTACCTGAACATTGGACTACCAAGCTTCACCGGGACTTTCAACGCCACTCTGCCTGAAGAGGAGCGCTGGAAGATTCAAGCCCATGTTCCGGGAAGGACATTCGCCCCAATCACCAAGCCTATAGATAGTGTTTTCAGTGCACCAACCTGGAGTCTGGGAAAGAGCATGGCAGCTCATATCACCATGGGACGCATTGGAGAAGTTTGTCAAGAAGACCTCAAGTGCACTATCTACCAGATTTGCGGACGCCGAGATGAACAATGGGAGATAGTCAGCACCAAGAAGGATAGATCCATTGCAGCTTTCATCACAGAGCTAAACCAGCACATTCGACGCCAGGAGAACCAGATGTGCAATGATATGATAGAGTTGAAGAATGCGAAGGGAAGGATCATCGAACTTGAAGGAGAACTAAAGTCTACACGCAAGGACTACATGGACGAGATCGTAGCTGTAGTAAAGCACAATAGCGATCTTAAGTATGAGATTGAAGAACTCAAGAAGAAATTAGCGCTCAAGAATGAAGACAAGTACGTCGACTGTCCGAGCAACTACATCATCATCGACGACACTGATTCGGATCCAAGTGAGCCCGACTTTGAAGACGAAGCTGGAGCAGACATCATGGAGTCTTCCACTGGTTCAAATTAATAGATGACCCCCACATATTAGTAGTATTTCCCTCCATGTAAACATTATAGTACAAGCACTTTTGTGATAGTTAGACCATTGTATGCCCTTTGTTTGAATTGAATGAAGTGATTTTGTGTGCATTTGTCTCATGTGCATTTGGGTAGTGTTTCTCCTTAGACCTCACTCTATTATTAATTTCTCGTCTTTCTAAACCCTTCAGATGCCTCCGAGACGCGACCCCGAGTTTGTTTTCCTGCCAGAGATCACTCAGTTGATTCAGCAGCAGAATACTTTGATTCAAACATTGGTACAGAACCAAGGCAACAACAACAACAACCCACCACCACCACCACCTGCGGATCACTTGACTCGTTTCCTTAGGCTGAATCCGCCGGTGTATTCTAGTAGCACCGAGCCGATTGTAGCAGACGATTGGCTCCGCAAGATAGGAAGGGAGTTGACCACTGCAGGATGCACAGATGGTGAGAAGGTGAAGTTTGCTGCACATCAGCTTGACGGACCCGCAGCAGCATGGTGGGAGAATTTCACAGCCACTTACCCTGTAGACACTGTCACATGGGATCAGTTTCAGCAAGCTTTCCGCACTGCCCATGTTTCAGCAGGAGCTATAGCCATGAAGAAGCGTGAGTTTCGCAACTTACGCCAAGGAGGAAGGACTGTTGGCCAGTATGTGGATGATTTTAGTAATTTAGCACGTTATGCCCCAGATGACATTGCTACAGACGCAACTAAGTAGGAGAAGTTTCTGGAAGGACTGAATGATGAGTTAAGCCTGCAGTTGATGGTAGCAAGATTCAATAACTACCAGGAGTTGGTAGACCGCGCCCTCATGATTGAAGGAAAGCAGCAGCAGATTGAGAATCGCAAGAGGAAGTATGGGCAGGGGAAGTATAACTCTGGAGCCCGGCAGAAGCCCCGTTATACCCCTAAACAGGGAGTTTAGTTTCAGCATACCCATGGAGGAGGTAGTTCGCACAACCAAAATGGCCACAAGAATGGTAATGGGAATGGAGGAAGCAACGGCCAGAACCGGACCACACCATCAACCCCAGCGAAGAAAGACCTGAGCCATGTCACCTGTTACAAGTGTTCCAAGACCGGACATTATGCAAATGACTGTCCCGAAGGCCAAGGTGGAAATGGAAGCTCTGGAAAGAAGCCAAACCCTTTCAACAGGGGACAGGTGAACCACATTGATGTGGAGGAGGTTGAAGATCAGCCCGATGCAGTAATCGGTAAGTTTTTGGTTAAGTCATTTACTGCACTTGTTCTTTTTGATACTGGTGCATCGCATTCATACATATCAAGGGGATTTGTAGAGAAGTATAGTCTGCCTACTCAGATTCTTAAAACCCCTATGCTAGTAAGCTCACCAGGAGCGGAGTATATGGCCAGACAAGGATGTTTTCAAGTGCCATTAAGTATAGGAAGGCACGTGTTCCCGACGGATTTGATCATTCTGGAATCCCAAGGATTGGATGTGATTCTCGGTATGGATTGGCTGTCGATGTATGGAGGAACCATCGATTGCGCAAGTAAGACGATTTTGCTCACAGCGCCAGAAGGAAGAAGGATTAGGTATGTATCACGACATGGACCAAATAGGAATCAAGTAAATTCCTTATCAGGAGTTGTGCAGGAAGAGGTGCCAGTGGTGAAGGATTACCCTGAGGTATTTCCCGATGAATTGCCAGGAATGCCACCGGATAGAGACATTGAGTTTTTGATTGAGCATTTGCCAGGTACAGGCCCAATATCGAAGCGACCATACAGGATGCCCGCACAGGATTTGGCGGAAATCAAGAAGCAGATTAAGGAGCTATTAGATAAAGGTTATATACACCCAAGTTCTTCGCCTTGGGGATCACCCGTACTTTTAGTGGAGAAGAAGGATGGATCGTTAAGGATGGTTGTTGATTATCATGGATTGAATGAAGTAACAATCAAGAACAAGTACCCACTACCAATGATAAATGATCTGTTTGATCATTTGCAAGGAGCTAAAGTGTTTTCCAAGATCGATTTGCGATCAGGGTACCATCAGCTAAAGATTCGAGAGCGGGACATACCTAAGACAGCGTTCACCACAAGATATGGACTGTATGAGTATACCGTTATGTCATTTGGACTGACTAACGCACCTGCCTATTTCATGAACCTGATGAACAAAGTGTTTATGGAGTTTTTGGATAAGTTCGTCGTGGTGTTCATTGATGATATTTTGGTTTACTCGAAGAATGAAGAGGAACATAAGGAACATTTGCGATTGGTTTTGGAGAAACTAAGGGAACATCAGTTATATGCCAAGTTTAGCAAATGTGAGTTTTGGCTAAAGGAAGTTGGATTTCTTGGACATGTTATATCCGGAGAAGGGATAGCAGTTGACCCCACAAAGGTTGAGACCGTAACCAAATGGGAAGCACCAACGACAGTTGGAGAGATCCGGAGTTTTCTTGGACTCGCAGGATACTACCGGAGATTCATTGAGAATTTCTCAAGGATTGCAAAGCCTATGACGGAGTTGCTGAAAAAGGATACCAAGTTCATATGGACTGAGGATTGTGAGGCAAGTTTTCAGGAATTGAAGAAAAGATTGGTTACCTCACCAGTGTTAATTTTGCCAGATCAGACCAAGGATTATGAGGTGTATTGCGACGCTTCACGTCGAGGACTTGGATCAGTGCTTATGCAGGAAGGAAAAGTTGTTTCGTATGCTTCACGACAACTGAAACCTCGCGAATTAAATTATGTCACACATGATTTGGAGTTAGCAGCCGTAGTGCATGCATTGAAGACATGGAGACATTTCCTCATTGGAAATCATTGTGAGGTGTACACGGATCACAAGAGTTTGAAGTACATTTTCACGCAGAAAGAGTTAAACCTTAGACAAAGGAGATGGTTGGAACTCATCAAGGACTATGATATGAGATTGCATTACCATCCCAGAAAGGCTAATGTAGTAGCTGACGCATTGACCCACAAGATCCATGTCAATACGCTATTGACTGGAGAAATACCAAAGGAGCTAGCAGAAGATCTTCGTGAGCTATGTTTAGAAATAGTTCCAAGAGGCTATGTAGCAGCATTGGAGATTCAGTCTACCTTGATGGATAAAATCAGGGAAGCTCAGAAAAATGACAAGGAGATCGCGGATATAAAGGAGAACATGAGCGAAGGAAAAGCAAAGGGATTTCGTGAGGATGAGCATGATACCCTATGGTTTAAGGACCGTGTTTATGTGCCAAATGACCCGGAGATCAGGAAGTTGATTCTGCAAGAGGCACATGATTCACCCTATTCGATTCACCCAGGAAATACCAAGATGTATTTGGATTTGAAGGAAACATTCTGGTGGACCGGAATGAAGAAGGATATTGCGGAGTATGTAGCAGTTTGTGATGTATGTCAGAGAGTGAAGGCAGAACATCAGAAGCCAGCAGGATTGTTGCAACCATTGCCGATACCCGAATGGAAGTGGGATAAACTAGGCATGAATTTCATCACAGGTTTGCCAAAGACTCGTTTAGGCTATGACTCGATTTGGGTTATAGTCGACCGCTTGACGAAGGTAGCTCATTTCATTCCAGTCAAGACTACCTATAGCAGTGCTAAGTTGGCAAAGATATACATTACCAGAATTGTGTTTTTGCATGGAGTTCCGAGGAGTATCTATCAGATAGAGGAACCCAATTTACCTCAAAGTTTTCGAATCAGTTGCATGAAACATTGGGAACCAGGCTGGAATTCAGTACAGCTTTCCACCCACAGACAGATGGACAGACTGAGAGAGTCAATCAGATTTTGGAGGATATGCTGAGAGCTTGTGCACTAGATTATGGATCTAGTTGGGACGATAACTTGCCGTATGCAGAGTTTTCTTATAACAACATTTACCAAACCAGCTTGAAGATGGCACGTTTCGAAGCTTTATACGGAAGGAGGTGCAGGACACCGTTGTCATGGGACGAAGTTGGAGACCGTCAGTTGTTTGGACCAGATTTGATTAAGGAGTCTGAACAGAAAGTTAAGTTGATTCGCGATAGGCTCAAGGTAGCCCAGTCCAGACAGAAAAGTTATGCGGATTCAAAATGCAAGGCGATAGAATATGAAGTTGGAGACAGAGTTTATCTTAGAGTATCCCCACTTCGAGGAGTTAAGCATTTTGGAGTTAAAGGAAAATTAGCACCACGTTTCGTTGGACCGTATAGGATCTAGCAGCGCATGGGAGAAGTTCATGACGTATTCCATGTTTCTCAGCTGAAGAAATGTCACGCCGAGATGGCGGAGGTACCACTAAGAGATACAGTGCCACTTGAAGGAATTCAGTTGAAGGATGATTTAACATATGAGGAAAAACCCATCAAGATTCTCGAACACGCTAGCAGGGTTACTCGCAGCAAGGTTATCAAGTTTTGCAAGGTTCAGTGGAGCCACCACACTGAGGATGAAGCCACCTGGGAGAGAGAAGAAGATTTGCTCAAGGATCACCCTCACCTATTTTCTAGCCAACCCGAATCTCGAGGGCAAGATTCATCTTAAGGGGGGTAGGTTTGTAAAATCCCAAATTTTCAATTTGGAATGTTATACATTAAATCATCATGCATTACATGTTTTCTTGCATTTGCCGATCCTAGAAATTTCACGCAACTCAAGGACCCTCGGAGAGAGTTGGAGATTTCGAAATTTTCATATTTGAGTTTCCTCGAATTATGAAAAGAGGATCATTTGATTTTATTTATTTCATCTTCAAATAATTTTCCGATATCCAAAATATGAGAGGGAATAATATGACTTTCCCAAAAATTAGGAAAAATGAAGATTTAATAAATAAATCAAATTCTGGATTTTCTCGGAGTTTATTTGCCTTAGGGAAAAATGTGTGTTTTCAAAAATTGCATTTTAGGCCCCGAGTAAAAGTTCATTTTGTTCGACTCATTTTTGGGAGTCGGGGAAAATTTACTTTGTAAATTTTGGAGTTCGTTTAGATTTTCTTTTCCTTATTTTTCTTTCTGCGCGCGTATTTATAAATAAAAAAAACCCCGCAGCGCCCGACTGGGTCAAGGGCCCAGCCGAGCCGGCCCAGCCGCGCCCCCTCCCGCGCGCGCGCCCTCGCGCAG
>NC_041389.1:555366885-555397791 GCF_002162155.2 Triticum dicoccoides
GCCGCCCGCCCGGAGCCCGCGCCGACGAGGTAGCCCCGTGCCACGCCGCGCCTCGCCCGGTTCGGTTTTCTAATAAACTGTTCCGGTTTATTTTTCGATGTTTCGGTTTTTTTTGAAAAACCCTAGATCGGTTTTTTTTCGTTTTGTTGTTTAGCGAGCGTTTGCCGGACCGTTCGTCTTAACGAACGTGATCACCGGTTATTCCCGGTTAACGAACGTCTGTTCGTTTAATCATTCGTCGTTTTCTTTTTAGTCGGATTTATTCCGCGATTTTCTGATCGCGATTTCAGATCCGATCTTCGTTCTAGTTTATCTTCTCGCTCGTTTATCGGAATCAGGTGATTCAAGCGCCTGGAGTTTCGTCTCGAAACCTCCGTTTCGACTAATCAACTTAAACAAAGTTTTGCTACTGTAAAATTTGACCTAGTTTCAACTTGCTAGAACCGAGTTGTTTTCTTCCGCCGTTTGTTTTCCGTTGTTTTGTTCGGTTCGTTTTCTTTTGCAACCAGGGTTTTTAAGTTGAACTTTTGGTTCGATCTTTTATTCGAGATTTACCTGTGCATTAGATGAGTACTTATTGTATGCTTGTTGTCTGTCCGCGATAGATCACTCGGAGTGCGCCGCTTGTTACTTCAAATCTCTAGGTTTCGCGGATCATCAGCAAGGCAAGTAACACTTGATCATATCTTTTCTACTACCCAGTTTTTATGCATTAGATCAATCCTCAAACATTGCATGATTAGGATCTAATTAAATTGTGGGATGGGAAGTAGATGAGGTAGTACCTATTACCTGTGTTACTTATGAAACCTTTGGGAGTTACTTCTGCGTTTGCTTATTATGCCATGCTATGCTAGTAGACGTGGATTGGGTGAGTGAATATCCATGACAGATGTGAGATTGTTAATTAATGGTTTATCTAAGGTGGCAACCTAAATACACATCTGGGTTGATTGAGGCACCTGGGGTATCCAGTGATTGCCTATTTTTTTGGAAATCCCGGGGTTACCGTGTGATTTTCCTATGGACCGCCACCCAGGCTCAAAGGAATCATAAGATAATTCATGCTAGTAACTTCCATGTGCAGCCACAAGCCATTATGGGCTCTGGCATAGTTGACTAAGTCATGCAAACTCTTATAGTGGTAGACTAGCAGATGTAGGGGATGTAGGTGTACCGGTCTACCCATCGTAAGGTGCTAGTGCTTCTGAAAGACTATGTCTCGGTCATCCGTTTCTCAAACACCATGTAGTGCGAGAAACCAAACGGAGGCGATCGAGTCTTGTGGGGAAAAGTGCGCAAACCTCTGCAGAGTGTACAAACTAATCATGATTAGCCGTGTCCTCGGTTATGGACATCTTGAGTATCTAGTACTTGAATATCATGTGAATCTCAACATGTTACTCTAATTTAATATTGTTGGGTTTGTTAATGATTACTTTTTAATTGGGATTGAGGATGCTGTCAACCATTCTCAATGTTTAATAACCACCATGATAGTTAAATAAATTTATTCCTTTGCAGTAGGGAAAAATTGGCTTTATGCAAAACTGTAACCATAGAGCTTTTTCCACCAGCCATATATGCATATAGAACAGGCTTGTCATTCATTATTCTCTATGTGTTACATTGCCAGCATATTCCATGTGCTGACCCGTTTTCGGGCTGCAACTTTCATGTTGCAGACTTTTCAGACGACGAGTAAGGTGCTTTTAGGTCGTGGTTCTATACTCAGTGATGCCGTTGGCGTTGATGGACTCACTTATCTTCCAAGTCTTCCGCTGTTATCGTTATTAAATGGCCTTAAGCCATGATTATTGTAATAAATCCTCTTTTGGGACATCGATGTAATAAGTGTGTGATTGCTACTCTGTTATAAATCCTTCGAAGTACTGTGTGGTGTCAGCATTACTGATCCAGGGATGACACCTGAGCACAGAGACTTGACCATCTGAGGTCGGGTCGCTACAATTTACCCACGGGATTAGTTTTAAACCTCAATAATTGTTATTTAGTGCCAAGTTTGAGCATGAACATTGTATCTGGATCTTGTTTGATACGAGATGGCTACTCATTTAAATCCGAGAATAATGGTTGTTCTATTTATATGAGAGATATGTTTTATGGTCATGCTCCGATGGTCAATGGTTTATTCTTAATGAATCTCTAACGTAATGTTACACATATTCATAGTGTGAATACCAAAGGATGTAAAGTTGATAATGATAGTCCCACATACTTGTGGCACTGCCGCCTTGGTCACATTGGTGTCAAGCGCATGAAGAAGCTCCATGCTGATGGACTTTTAGAGTCTCTCGATTATGAATCATTTGACACATGCGAACCATGCCTCATGGGCAAAATGACCAAGACTCCGTTCTCCGGAACAATGGAGCGAGCAACCAACTTATTGGAAATCATACATACCGATGTGTGCGGTCCAATGAGCGTCGAGGCTCGCGGAGGATATCGTTATGTTCTCACTCTCACTGATGACTTGAGTAGATATGGGTATGTCTACTTAATGAAACACAAGTCTGAGACCTTTGAAAGGTTCAAGGAATTTTAGAATGAGGTAGAGAATCAACGTGACCGAAAGATAAAGTTCCTACGATTAGATCATGGAGGAGAATATTTAAGTCATGAATTTGGTATGCACTTAAGGAAATGTGGAATCGTTTCACAACTCACGCCGCCTGGAACACCTCAGCATAACGGTGTGTCCGAACGTCATAATCGCACTCTATTGGATATGGTGCGGTCTATGATGTCTCTTATCGATTTACCGCTATCATTTTGGGGATACGCTCTAGAGAAAGCTACATTCACTTTAAAGAGGGCTCCGTCTAAATCCGTTGAGACGACACCGTATGAATTATGGTTTGGGAAGAAACCTAAGCTGTCGTTTCTAAAAGTTTGGGATGCGATGCTTATGTCAAGAAACTTCAACCTAAAAAGCTCGAACCCAAGTCGGAAAAATGCGTCTTCATAGGATACCCTAAGGAAACCATTGGGTATGCCTTCTACTTAAGATCCGAGGGCAAGATCTTTGTTGCTAAGAACGGATCCTTTCTGGAAAAAGAGTTTCTCTCGAAAGAAGTAAGTGGGAGGAAAGTAGAACTCGAAGAAGTACTACCTCTTGAACCGGAAAGTAGTGCCGCTCAGGAAAATGTTACTGTGGTGCCTACATCGACTGGAGAGGAAATTAATGATGATGATCAAGGTACTTCGGATCAAGTTGCTACTGAACTTCGTAGGTCCACAAGAACACGTTCCACACCAGAGTGGTATGGCAACCCTGTCCTGGAAATCATGTTGTTAGACAACGGTGAACCTTCGAACTATGAAGAAGTGATGGCGGGCCCAGATTCCAACAAATGGCTTGAAGCCATGCAATCCGAGATAGAATCCATGTATGAAAACAAAGTATGGACTTTGACAGACTTGCCCGATGGTCGGCGAGCGATAGAAAACAAATGGATCTTTAAGAAGAAGACGGACGCGGATGGTAATGTTACCATCTATAAAGCTCGACTTGTCGCTAAGGGTTATCGGCAAGTTCAAGGGGTTGACTACGATGAGACTTTCTCTCCCGTAGCGAAGCTGAAGTCCGTCCGAATCATGTTAGCAATTGTCGCATACTATGATTATGAGATATGGCAGATGGACGTCAAAACGGCATTCCTTAACGGGCATCTTAAGGAAGAACTGTATATGATGCAGCCGGAGGGTTTTGTCGATCCTAAGAATGCTAACAAGGTATGCAAGCTCCAGCGATCCATTTATGGGCTGGTGCAAGCATCTCGGAGTTGGAACATTCGCTTTGATGAGATGATCAAAGCGTTTGGGTTTATGCAGACTTATGAAGAAGCCTGCGTTTAAAAGAAAGTGAGTGGGAGCTCTGTAGCATTTCTCATATTATATGTAGATGACATACTTTTGATGGGAAATGATATAGAACTTTTGGACAGCATTAAGGCCTACTTGAATAAGTGATTTTCAATGAAGGACCTTGGAGAAGCTGCTTACATATTAGGCATCAAGATCTATAGGGATAGATCGAGACGCCTCATAGGTCTTTCACAAAGCACATACCTTGATAAGATATTGAAGAAGTTCAAAATGGATCAGTCCAAGAAAGGGTTCTTGCCTGTGTTACAAGGTGTGAGATTGAGCTCGGCTCAATGCCCGACCACGGCAAAAGATAAAGAAGAGATGAGTGTCATCCCCTATGCTTCAGCCATAGGATCTATTATGTATGCCATGCTGTGTACCAGACCTGATGTAAACCTTGCCATAAGTTTGGTAGGAAGGTACCAAAGTAATCCCGGCAAGGAACACTGGACAGCGGTCAAGAATATCCTGAAGTACCTGAAAAGGACTAAGGACATGTTTCTCGTTTATGGAGGTGACGAAGAGCTCGTCGTAAAGGGTTGCGTCGACGCTAGCTTTGACACAGATCTGGATGACTCTAAGTCACAAACCGGATACGTGTACATGTTGAATGGTGGAGCAGTAAGCTGGTGCAGCTGCAAGAAGAGCGTCGTGGCGGGATCTACATGTGAAGCGGAGTACATGGCAGCCTCGGAGGCAGCTCATGAAACAATTTGGGTGAAGGAGTTCATCACCGACCTAGGAGTCATACCCAATGCGTCGGGGCTGATCAAACTCTTCTGTGACAACACTGGAGCTATTGCACTTGCCAAGGAGCCCAGGTTTCACAAGAAGACCAGACACATCAAGCATCGCTTCAACTCCATTCATGAAAATGTTCAAGATGGAGACATAGAAATTTGCAAAGTACATACGGATCTGAATGTCGCAGATCCGTTGACTAAACCTCTTCCGCGAGCAAAACATGATCAACACCAGAACTCTATGGGTGTTCGATTCATCACAATGTAACTAGATTATTGACTCTAGTGCAAGTGGGAGACTGTTGGAAATATGCCCTAGAGGCAATAATAAAAGGATTATTATTATATTTCCTTGTTCATGATAATTGTCTTTTATTCATGCTATAATTGTATTATCCGGAAATCTCAATACACGTGTGAATACATAGACCACAATATGTCCCTAGTGAGCCTCTAGTTGACTAGCTCGTTGATCAATAGATAGTCATGGTTTCCTGACTATGGACATTGGATGTCGTTGATAACGGGATCACATCATTAGGAGAATAATGTGATGGACAAGACCCAATCCTAAGCATAGCACAAGATCGTGTAGTTCATTTTGCTAGAGCTTTTCCAATGTCAAGTATCCTTTCCTTAGACCATGAGATCATGTAACTCCCGGATACCGTAGTGGTGCTTTGGGTGTACCAAACGTCACAACGTAACTGGGTGACTATAAAGGTGCACTACAGGTATCTCCGAAAGTGTCTGTTGGGTTGACACGGATCGAGACTGGGATTTGGCACTCCGTATGACGGAGAGGTATCTCTGGGCCCACTCGGTAATGCATCATCATAATGAGCCCAAAGTGACCAAGTGTTTGGTCACGGGATCATGCATTACGGTACGAGTAAAGTGACTTGCCGGTAACGAGATTGAACGACGTATTAGGATACCGACGATCGAATCTCGGGCAAGTAACATACCGATTGACAAAGGGAATTGTATACGGGGTTGCTTGAATCCTCGACATCGTGGTTCATCCGATGAGATCATTGTGGAACATGTGGGAGCCAACATGGGTATCCAGATCCCGCTGTTGGTTATTGGCCGGAGAGCTGTCTCGGTCATGTCTGCATGATTCCCGAACCCGTAGGGTCTACACACTTAAGGTTCGGTGACGCTAAGGTTATTAGGAAGACTTGTATGTGATTACCGAATGTTGTTCGGAGTCCCGGATGAGATCCCGGACGTCATGAGGAGTTCCGGAATGGTCCAGAGGTAAAGATCTATATATGGGAAGTTGTCATACGGTCACCGAAAAGTTTCGGGGGCATATCGGTATTGTACCGGGGCCACCGGAGGGGTTCCAGGGGTCCACCGGGAGGGGCCACCTCTCTCGGAGGGCCTCATGGGCCGTAGTGGGCAGGGAACCAGCCCCTGGTGGGCTGGGCGCATCCCCCCTTGGGCCCATGCGCCTACGGTTGGGGGGAAACCCTAGTGGGGGCGCCCCCCTTGCTTGGGGGGCAAGCCCCCTCCCTTGCCCCCCCCCCTTAGATCTCATCTAGAGGGGCCTGGCCCCCTTCCCCCTACCCCTATAAATAGAGGGGCGAGGGGAGGGCTGCACACAACATCCAAGGCGCAGCCCCTCCCCTCCCCAACACCTCTCCTCCTCCGCGTGAGTTTGGCGAAGCCATGCCGGAGAACTGCCACTCCATCTCCACCACGCCGTCGTGCTGCTGTTGGAGCCTTCTTCCTCAACCTCTCCCTCCTCCTTGCTGGATCAAGGTGCGGGAGACATCATCCACTCCGTACGTGTGTTGAACGCGGAGGTGCTGTCCGTTCAGCACTTGGTCATCGGTGATTTGGATCATGACGAGTACGACTCCCTCAACCCGTTCTCTTGAACGCTTCCGCTCGCGATCTACAAAGGTATGTAGATGCACTCCTATCACTCGTTGCTAGATGAACTCATAGATGGATCTTGGTGAAACCGTAGGAAAATTTTATTTTTTGCAATGTTCCCCAACATCGCCCACAACTCACTTGTGTTCTACTCGTGCATATAACATCTATGCATAAAACCAGGCTCGGATGCCACTGTTGGGGAACGTAGTAATTTCAAAAAAATTCCTACGCACACGCAAGATCATGGTGATGCATAGCAACGAGAGGGGAGAGTGTTGTCCACGTACCCTCGTAGACCGAAAGCGGAAGCATTAGCACAACGCGATTGATGTAGTCATATGTCTTCACGATCTAACAGAACAAGTACCGAACGTACGGCACCTCCGAGTTCAGCACATGTTCAGCTCGATGGCGTCCCACGAACTCTGATCCAGCAGAGCTTTGTGGGAGAGTTCTGTCAGCATGACGGCTTGATGACGGTGTTGATGATGCTACCGACGCAAGGCTTCGCCTAAGCACCGCTACGATATTACTGAGGTGGAATATGGTGGAGGGGGGAACCGCACACGGCTAAGAGATCAATGATCAATTGTTGTGTCTATGGGGTGCCCCTTGCCTCAGTATATAAAGGAGGAGAGGAGGGGAGGGGCCAGCCCTCTCTATGGCGCGCCCTGGGGAGTCCTACTCCCACCGGGAGTAGGATTCCCACCCTTCCATGTAGTAGGAGTAGGAGTCAAGGAAAGGGAAGAGAGGAGATAAGAAAGGAGGGGGCGCAGCCCCTCCCCCTAGTCCAATTCGGACTAGGCCTTGGGGGGCGCAACCTCCCCTCTCTCTTTCCCCTAAAGCCCAATAAGGCCCATATACTCCCCGGCGAATTCCCGTAACTCTCCGGTACTCCGATAAATACCTGAACCACTCGGAACCTTTCCGAACCATTTCGAGACTCCTCGTCATGTCCCAGATCTCATCCGGGACTCTGAACTACCTTCGGTACATCAAAACACATAACTCATAACATAAGTCGTCACCGAACTTTAAGCGTGCGGACCCTACGGGTTCGAGAACTATGTAGACATGACCGAGACACGTCTCCGGTCAAGAACCAATAGCGGAACCTGGATTCTCATATTGGTTCCCACATATTCTACGAAGATCTTTATCGGTCAAACCGCATAACAACATACGTTGTTCCCTTTGTCATCGGTATGTTACTTGCCCGAGATTCGATCGTCGGTATCTCAATACCTAGTTCAATCTCGTTACCGGCAAGTCTATTTACTCGTTATGTAATGCATCATCCCGCAACTAACTCATTAGTCACATTGCTTGCAAGGCTTATAGTGATGTGCATTACGGAGAGGGCCCAGAGATACCTCTCTGACAATCGGAGTGACAAATCCTAATCTCGAAATACGCCAACTCAACAAGTACCTTCGGAGACACCTGTAGAGAACCTTTATAATCACCCAGTTACGTTGTGATGTTTGGTAGAAAACAAAGTGTTCCTCTGATATTCGGGAGTTGCATAATCTCATAGTCATAGGAACATGTATAAGTCATGAAGAAAGCAATAGCAACATACTAAACGATCAAGTGCTAAGCTAACGGAATGGGTCAAGTCAATCACATCATTCTCTAATGATGTGATCCCGTTAATCAAATGACAACTCATGTCTATGGCTAGGAAACTTAACCATCTTTGATTCAACGAGCTAGTCAAGTAGAGGCATACTAGTGACACTATGTTTGTCTATGTATTCACACATGTATTATGTTTCCGGTTAATACAATTCTAGCATGAATAATAAACATTTATCATGAAATAAGGAAATAAATAATAACTTTATTATTGCCTCTATTGCATATTTCCTTCAAAGTTAGCATCAAAAACGCATTAGGCCCTATATAGATGGAAGGAGGGAGTAGCTTTGAATACCATTTGTATAGTAAAATGGCGCAAGAATCTCTCTTTGTGTGGTGTGAATAGTTTTATTTTTTCATTTTCTTTTTGGTTGAGGGAAGTGCGAATTGATTTGTTACGTACAAGTACAATATTACTACACGTTAGGCTTGTCCCTAAAATTCAACCCGCGTCTTGTTATATCCCGAAAATTCAGATATCGTGCTCCCAAAACTGGCGCCTTCACAACCCGTGCCTTGCTATCCCAAAATTACAATGCACGCAAAAACTCCCTCCAGCTGCCAGATCCCGACACGTGAAATCCCCCTTCTAACCCTGAGCTGAAAGGGTCGCCAGCTCAAATCGGTGGGGGGTACTTTTGTAGCACACCCTACATTTTGGACAAGCGCGTCCCTAAGTCATGGTTCACCCCCTCCCATTGCTCCATTTTCGCCATTCGAAATCCCAGGCCGCCATAACCTCTCCGCTCCAGCCACGAAATCCCACCCTCATCCGTCCGCCAACTCACCGCTGCCTAGCCGGAGCCTCTTCCCTGACGACGTGGTCCACCGCAACAGCTCGATGTCCCTTGTCCACCTCCCCGGATGAGGATCCGTCGTCCATCTCGTCGTCCCGCCGGTTTAGCCGCCCCGTCCTCCGCCTCCAAGGAGCTGCTCCGACGATCGCCTCGTCTATCGCGGTTGCTCCATCCCCACAGTGTTGCCTTAACCTGCACCACCGAAACCGCAGCATCCTCACCGGCTCCTCGGACAAAGCCGAGGCCTACTCTGCGCCACCAAAGAGGTTGTACACTCATCGCATCGCACCTTCTCCATAAATCAACCTCTCGGTGCCGACGATGCTCCATCCCGCACTCGCATGGAGCGGCTACCTTGAAGCCGGCGACATCTCCATGGCGGCTCTCCCCTAGTGCAAGGCCCCTTCGGCAGCGGCGTCCATACCAGCCGGATCTGCTGCTGCTGCCTCGGCTCTCGCTCGGTCGCTCGCGCCGCTGCTACTGCTCCGGCTCTCGCTCGATCGCTCGCTTGATCGCTCGCTCGCCCAGCTGTTGCTGCTCCAGCTCTCGCTCGCTCACTAGCGATGTTGCTGCTGCTCTCCCCCTCGCTCGTGCTACTGCTCTGCTCCGATTTAGCTACACTTCAGTCGAGTGAATCGACTTTTGGGTTAGTTAATTTTCAGGGGGTGGGGGGGCTCGTTGGAGCTAAGGAAGAACCACCCGCAGCAGGGATAGGGGCTCGCCAGAGAGGTACCCCACTATCAATCTTAGGGTTTAGGGTGGGGCGGGGGGCCTAGAGGGCTGGCCGGGGCGGCGGCGGACCGGCGGCGGGGAGTTGTTTCGGGGCGGCGAGGCGGCGCTGGGGCAGGCGGTTCGGCCGGTGGTGGCTGGCGGCTCAGGGGGGTGCAGGTTGAAGATGAACTGTAAGCCCCCCCAAAACTACATGTCAAGTGCCTCTCTACTACCATTGCATTCAATTTCGACAGTAACATTCAGATTCCACAGTAAATTTCAGTTTCGGTAGTTAAGTTCAGAGTCAACAGGTTTTACCTCATCTGTTGTAGTCAGATGGTTTTTGTTGATGTAAATTTTACATCTATTTTACATCATCTATTGGAGATGCTCATCTATTAGAATCCCACTTGAGATTGACGATGTATGTCTTGTGCTGCTTCAGCCTTGACGTCTTATGGCTCACCGGAGCTGCTCCAACGACAGAACGATCCATCACAACAGAGTAGTGCCCTGGGCGCCGTCTACAGATTCCTCAGATCTTCCTCCACACCTCTGACAGCCACCTCTGCCTCAACTGCTTCAGCAACCAATCCAATGATGCTGAGGTTGACACTGCTACAGCAAAGAGGTTGTACACTTGTTGCATCACTTATTACTATACATTCATGTCGATCCATTAGGGCTATTTTGGTTCAACGGAAAAACATAGCAGTAGGGAATTTTCCAATGGCACTCTACTTTTCAATTGTTCATGCATTTTGTTGAAAGGAATGAAGCAAAACATCCACCTGGACCTACTTTTCAAAATCCAATGCATGAAAACAAGACCAAGTGCATTAGTGGCAGAATAACATTCTAACTGTACACGCTTTCATATGGTTTCACTTTATTTTGGCCATGTTTCTTTGCATTCCTCTGCTCTTCCAATTCCTGTAAACCAAACACCCAAGTTGACAGAAATCCTGTGTTTACAAATGCTCTGTTTACCATGTGCATTCCTATCCTATTCCGGTGTTTTCCCTCTCCCTGCGTTTTAAGAATCATGCAAGCCAAATGAGCCCTTACAGAATTACTTCAGTTACAGGTAGGTGTCGAAGGGAACTTTGTGTGGTTTTTCCTACTCTTGCCACGATGTCGTCCACCTCACCTGAGCTGCTCCATTGATAGAAGCATCCACCAAACCAGACATCACGACTCCTGACCGTCTTTCACCGCCTCAGATCTCCTTCCCTGCCGCTGGCACCCACCGCAACGGCATCACCATCATCGACTTAGCAGATGAACCTGAGGAGTACACGGGTCCACAAGAGAGGTCACACTCTTTTGTTTATGCTTATGTTATGCATTGCTTAAAATTATCTGCGACTTTATCATCCTGTTCACCTCTTGGACTCCAAGTCAGGTCCAAATTAATGTTCAAACTTGAGTACTAAATTAGTTGTGGGGCACATATCTAGGCAACAATGAATAGTATGTCTGTCTAATATCTAGTTCACCTAGGGTATGCCTATGTTGTTCATCTTGGGTGGGAAACAAATAGTAAAGCAATCATCATCTGTCTTTTTATTAAATTAAAGCAATCGTCAGCCTGCTATCATTATTTTTGGATCCATCCACTGGTTGTTACCATCACTCTAAATTTCTGCATGCTCTCCTTACATAATCTCACCATATTTTTTTTCGTATGCATGTCAGATATTGTACACAGTCATGCTGAACATGTAGAGAAAAAGAGAAGAGTTTTGTGCGGCAATACAATGTCATGTAGACATCTCTCCATGGTGGGTTCAATGGGAAACCCTCCCCACCCCTCTCCAGATTGTAATCCAGAGGAAGATATCTGTTCTGAGGCGGATTCAGACGTCGCTGACCACTCCTATTTACCCCCAAGGTGTTTGCTCTACCTTGGCATGATGATGTTAGTCATATCATGCATATGTTGCCTTGCACTGCCTACTTTTGACATCATATATGTCATCTTCTTAGTTTAGACATGTATTGTAATGCCACCTATTTAGTTTCTATATCATATATGGGAATTATGCAGTCTCATGTCTTTTAGCCAGCCATAATATATGTGAAATGTGCAATGCCATCCGGTTTAACCAGGCATCATATATTTGAATGATATCTTGCCCATCCTTTTCTTCATTACATTTCCATTTGTCGACAATGTTTGTACATTAAACTACTCTTCTTGTGAATCAGCCATTTGGGTGGGAGATGGAAAAATCTGGAGTGAAAATAAGGCCTTTAGAGCAGACAGTGCTACCTGTCGAAGCAGATCTCTTGTTGGGTCCCGATAGCTCCTCAAAGATGGATTCAGAGACAGATGACTAGTCCTATTCCCCCACCGAGGTGTATGCTCAAGCTTGGCATGGTTATACTTCTCATATCATGCATATGGTGTCTTGCATTGCATAGTTTAGACATCATATACACAATTTTCAACACCATGTTCTTAGTTCAGACATCATATCGAATGCCCTCTGTTTAGCATATAAATCACATATGTGAATTAAATGATGCGATCCTGATTACTTAGATAACATGTAGGTGAATTATGTCATGCGATCATGTTTAGTTATTCATCATATCTTTGAATTATGTTATGCTATGCTATATAGTTTAGATAGACATCATATATGTGAAATTATGTCATGCTATCCGTTTTAATCAAACAATATACATGTCAACTATTTCATGCCCTCTTTTTTCCATACTATGTATTGCATCTATCTCTCATACAATGTCTGTACATTCAACTATGTTTCCTGTTTGTCAGCCATTTGAATTGGAGCGGGTGATGCCAGTATCTAGCAGATTAAAAACACAGTCTTCAAATAAAACAATGCTACCTCTTGGTGGAGATAGCACCCCGGTTGTACATGCACAAGAACCAGCCCTACCACACATAACCCAAACTCTCGCGGATTGTACCCCTACTGCGATGGACAGAGAACCAGCTTCACCCAATCTAACCCCCAACCCCAGCAGATAGTAACCCAGTTCCTGTTGACACAACACCATCTCCACCACAGAGCTCCCAAACAAGAGCAGTTAGTAAGGCAGCTCCAGTGCCCAAAGTGCTAGTACTACCACGGTGAACCCCAACTCCACCAGTTAGTACGCCTATTCCTGTGGAGGAAGCACAACCAGCTAGTCATAGTTTAGTATCTATCGCATTTGATGTTGTTAAATAGTATTTGCGTATCTTCCCATCTTGGAAATATTATACTGAAGATGAAGGAAAATGTCAGTTGCAGGTGTTTGTCCAGGAGTTATGTGTAAGTAATGGTATTCATGGCAATTACTTTGCTTTTTCCCATACATCCTACCTCTATGATGGTTATAATACAACAATTTTTTCCATTTTTCTCTATAGAGAAGGACCGATTTGGAAACTCAGGATGAGGTAACCTGTACTAATACCTCTGCTATCTTCAAGAATGATTGGTGGCAGTATCGGAATTACCTGAAGAAAACGTACTTCACTGGCAAAGAAACTCATCAAATTCCCTTACGTTCTCCTGAGACACATCTACTGGACGATGACTGGGAACGCCTTGTTCTGTACTGGTCCCGAACCAAGAATGTGGTAAGGTCTATGAGCTCATTTTCTATTTTTAAGTACTATATTCTTGCGTCTTAATGTACTCTGTTCGTGTAGAACAAGTGCCTAAACCTGAAGAACAATTGTTCTAATTTAAGATTCCATTGCTATCATAGTTCAAAAAAGCGCTAGGCGTAAATTGTGTGTTTTGACACTGCCTTGCGCTTTACTGACCAAAGCGCATGCTTATGTGCAGTTATGCACAGATTAAGCGTGGTTATGCGCAATGCGTTTTGCCAACGCCTAGAGCCTATTTTGATTTGGCAAGACAATGCAGTGACCATAGGACATAGATATATGTTTGTTTGATGCTTTTATTATGTACTAGTACTTGGAAATAGAAGACTTGGTAGTTTAATCCTATCCACCTTATTAATGAAGTGATTCACCGAAATGAGTTTCATATGCTAGTACATGCTAAACTTGTTATGTGTCTGCTTGTTTCTTCTTTTAGAATGCTGACAAAATATTGGGGAAGAGTGCCTTATTAAGCAATGGTAAAGGAAGTAATGCAGTTAAGGTTCAAGATAGAGACACATCCTTGTTGGTCTCCAACAAAGCTGATAAAACAGCGACTATCTTGAAGACAGCGAGACAACCCCAAAGTTCTGTCTTGGTTTAGTGTTCGAGTTACTGGCCACTACCGCTTGCACAAGCTATTCAAACTCACTGTCTGAATCAGTTCGGTTTCTTGAGTCTCAACTACAAGCTGAAAGACATCGATCAGTTGTGTTGCGACAAGAAGCGGAAGGACTGCGGAAGTCCCTGGAGGATTCAGATGCATACTTTCTGGTGCAACAGCAAGTGTTGGAGGATTTTAGCGTCAAACAGGACAAAGCTAATAAGCTTGCTAAGCTTATTGCCAGCATGGTGGATACCCAGGATAACATTTCTTGAGCTCTTCTGAAGTTGTTTCAGTTATGCTCTTGTTTTGCTGCCGCGTTTACTTGCACTGGTGGCCAGTTTTGACGGCCAGTGTATGTAATATGCTGCTTTGTTCCCTATATTTGCACTGGTGACGAACTTTGATGCCCAGTGGATGTAATATGTGTAATAGCGGTAATATGCTAGCGTTAATTGCTTGCTTATTTATTTCCTTATTGTCTTGTTTAGTTGTTTGCTTGTAGTCACTTCAGTTCTTTTTCTGTGTTTTTCTAGAGGCCACAGTAGCCTACTTTTGGTAACTAGGCCAAAATAATCATGGAAACACACGGACTATTGTAACCATGGGCCTCTTGCGGGCCGTATGATCCATGGGCCTTCTAAGGGCTGTAGGATCCATTGGCCTTCTATACGGGTTGTAGGATCCATTGGCCTTCTACGGGTCATAGGGTCCATGGGCCTTCTACGGGTCGTAAGATCCATGGGCCTTCTACCGGCCTTACGATCCATGGGCCTTATATGGGCCGTAGGATCCATGGGCCTTCTACGGGGCATATCATCATTTCGCCAACCATGGTTCGTACTATTCATGGACCATAACGGGCCGTTAATAGGCCGTATTTGATAACTCTATGAAAACAGCCCAACGGGCTTTTTTGACATGAAAACGGCCCAACGTATTAACGGTCCAAAAACGGGCCGACTGTAACGACAGGCTGAATTTGGCCCACAAGCAGAAAATGACAGTAACGGGTCGTAAGTAACCGAATGCTGCAAATGAGCCCAAGAATAAATGGGACCTGAGAAGGCCGAAAGATAACTTGGGTTGGAAACGGCCCAATGGAATAATGGGTCGTTAATGGGTATAAAGTAATACACTATTCATTACGGGCCAGTTTCACCACGGGCCGTTAATGGGCCAAGACTTACAAAGGGCCTCATATGGGCCGAAAGACGTCATGGGCCACACATGGGCTAGAAGTTAAAACAGGCTGGAATCATATTGGACGGCCCAGATGACGCTACTAGGCCTAATTTGGAGAGGTCGTAACGGGCCCTGGGTTAGCGGCTGTAAATGGGCTATATGCAAACAGGCCGTTAACAGGATTTCCGTAGGCCGACCTGCCACCTTTTGACCAAGTGAAACGGTCCAGCCTTTTCACAGGAATGGGCCTCTGTTGGGCCATGCCACATGTCGAAGTATCATAGGCGCCTTGTGTCCGATGAGTGGATGACATCTGTCCCAATGGTGAGCCGACATGTGTTTCCTCGAGCCAATGATGATTTTACACATGGAAAATCCCCATTGGTCGGGGCTGTTAACGGGTTATCGGATTCAAAACCGGACCCGATAGCTTAACGTCTTTCCGTTACGGTGGATGCCATGTGTCGGTCATCCTTGACGAAAGCACTTCTGTGACGCACGATTTATCGTCATGGAAGTGGACACTTCCGTGATGATAATTTTGGTAATGTCATGGAACACTTCTACGATAGCACAGGTATGACTATCTTGATTGTGTCATAAAATCATCATGGATGTACATGCATGACAGAAAACATGACCTACTGTAACAAACACGTATCATCACGGAAGTGTATATTTTTTGTAGTGTCTCTTGGAGATCCATATGATGTAAGTCTTTTTGCGGTGTGTTTGTTGGGATCTGATGAACTTTGAGTTTATGATCAGATGTAGCAACCCGACCCGAATGGATCAAGTCTCTGTGCTTATGTGTCATCCCTGGATCAGTATGCTGACACACACAGTACTCAAAGGATTTATAACAGAGGTAAATCACATGTATAAAGTAGCATAAATACTATTACCTCAATCCAAAATAGCGGAAGCAACAAGGTTGTGGATTCCCATCAACCCCAACGGCAAAGTTGAGTGTAGAAATCGTAACCCTAACGTATCACTTACTCGTCGTAAGAAACCTGCAACATGAGACGTTGCAGCCCGAAACGGGTCAGTACATTGAATGTACTGGCAAATTCACACCATAGAGAAAATGATGAACAATTGCTATCACTATATGCATATATGGCTGGTGGAAAAGCTCTATGGTTATAAGGTTTTTGCGTAAAGCCAATTTTTCCCTACTACAAAGGAATAAATTTAATTACTATCATGGTGGTTGTGAAACATTGAGAATGGTTGACAGCATTCTCAATCCCAATTAAAAATAATTAAAACCCAACAACATTAATTAGAAGTAACATGTTGAGATTCACATGATATTCAAGTACTAGATACTCAAGATGTCCATGACCGGGGACACGGCTAATCATGATTAGTTTGTACACTCTGTAGAGGTTTGCGCACTTTTCCCCACAAGACTCGATCGCCTCCGTTTGGTTTCTCGCACTTCATGGTGTTTGAGAAGACGGATGACCGAGACATAGTCTTTCAGAAGCGCTAGCACCTTACGATTGGGTAGACCGATACACCTACATCCCCTACATCTGCTAGTCTACCACTGTAAGAGTTCACACAACTTACTCAACTATGCCAGAGCCCATAATGGCTTGTGGCTGCACACGGAAGTTTCTAGCATGAAAGATCTTATGATCCCTTTGAGCCTGGGTGGCGGTCCGAAAAAAACAGGCAAGTCTTGATAGACATCAGGTGCCTCAATCCACCCAGATGTGTGTTTAAGTTGCCACCTTAGATAAACCATTAAAATTATCAACTCACATCTGTCACGGATATCACTCACCCAATCCACGTCTACTAGCATAGCATGGCATAATAAGCAAACGTAGAAGTAACTCCCAAAGGTTTCATAGTAATACAGGTAATAGGTACTACCTCATCTACTTCCCAAAACTCACAATTTAATTAGATCCTAATCATGCAATGTGAGAGGATTGATCTAATGCAATAAAACATGGGTTGTAGAAAAGGTATGATCAAAGTGCGAACTTGCCTGCAATGTTGATGAAGATGATTCGCACTCAAAACTCGTGATAGATCTACTCGTCACACTCCGGTCAATCTATCGTAAGGAAACAATAGTAACCACACAATAAGTACTCATCTAATGCACAAGTAAAACTCAAACGAGAGAACGAACCAGAAAGTTCAACTTAAGAACCCCGGTTGCAAAGAAAGAACGAACCGAACAAACGACGGAAAACAAACGGCGGAAGAAAACAACTCGGTTCTAGCAAGTTGAAACTAGGTCAAATTTTTACAGTAGCAAAAACTTGTTTAAGTTGATTAGACAGAACGGCGGTTTCGAAACGAAACTCCAGGCGCTTGAATCACCTGATTCCGATAAACGAGCGAGAAGAAAGACTAGAACGAAGATCGGATCTGAGATCACGATCGCGGAAAAGACGCGGAATAGATCCGACGAGAAGAAAAAGAAGAACGGTTAAACGAACGGACGTTCATTAACCTAGAAGAATCCGATGATCACGTTCGTTAGGACGAACGGTCCGGCGAACGGTCCAAAGGCAGCTAAATCGGAAAAGAAGACGAATCCGACCTAGGGTTTCGGAGAAGAAAACCGAAACGAAAAAAACGATCTAGAAAACGAATCAGAAGAGAGAAAAAGAATCGGAACGATTAGAAGAAAACGATCCGAGGAAAAGAGACGCGGGGCAACCTCGGCGAGGTCTTCGACGAGGGCTCCGGCGGCGTGGCGTAGGGCGGCGGCGGCGGTGGCGTGGGGTGGCGCGGCGGCGGTGTATGCAAGGCGCGGCGGCGGCGGGTAACGCAGGGCGCAGCGCGGGTGGCGTGGGATGGCACGGCGGCGCGGGTGTGGGGCGCGGCTTGGGTGGTGGAGAGAGGGGTTTTGATTTGATGTTTAGAGGGGGGGTGCTTGGGTATTTATATTGGGGAGGGGGGGTTTACTTGGGGTAGGGGAGAAGAATTAGACTAGGAATAGGAATAACGAAATAAGGAAAAAGGGGCAAGGGGCGCCCTAGAATCCTTTTAGGACTCGGTACAGGAGCAAGAGGCGGCGGCCGGCTCCCTTCGCTGGCTCCTGGCACGCGCGAGGCTGGGGCGCAGTGGCCTGGCCTGGGCCTTGGTCCAGTTGTTTTTTTAACTGATTTCGCGCGCAGAAAAAACAAAAGAAAACTAAACTAAATGTACTCCAAAATTCTAAAAGTAAATTTTCCCCGACTCCTAAAAATGAGCCGAACAAAATGAACTTTTATCCGGGCCTAAAATGCAATTTTCGAAAACGAGCATTTTTCCCTATCCAAATAAAATGCGAATAAACACCGGAAAACAAAATTGATCTATTTATTAAATCTTCATTTTTCATAAATTTGGGAAAGTCATATTATTCCCTCTCTCATATTTTGATATCGAAAAAATAATTGAAGATGAAATAAATAAATCAAATGATCCTCTTTTCAAATTCGAGAAAACTCTCAAATATGAAAATAACGAAATCTCCAACTCTCTCCGAGGGTCCTTGTGTTGCGTGAAATTTCTAGGATCGACCAAAATGCAAGAAAAAAAGATATGCATGATGATCTAATGTATAACATTCCAAATTGAAAATTTGGGAAGTTACAAACCTACCACCCTTAAAAGGAATCTCGTCCTCGAGATTCGGAGAGGCTAGCAAGAAAAGGTTAGGGTTTGGGGGTCTTCTCAAAATCCATCGATCATCACACGGGGTCTGGGCTGCTACCACCCTTAAAATCATGGTTACAGTTCCATCGAAACTTATATACTTCATCCATATTGTTAACAGTGCCGGTCTTCTCAAATCCTCGAGAAAATTTCTCCTCTAAGCTCTTCCGGTAACGGCATAACCTTTGCTCAATACTTCTGTCCTTTCATCTTGGTACGGTTATTCCCAGACTGGGTCTTCTTAGCTGACGGGTCTGGCGCCAATACTAAACAACTATCGATATCTCATGGTGGTCAACAATTTATGGTTTCTCCTGCAGAAAACGGGTCTGGGTTGAACCTCACCGTATGTCCTACGATTGGCAACAACTGCCTTGTACAAGGGATAAATACTTATACCATTCTAAGGTTTAAACAAGGTTTGATCGTCGTCTCTCTACTATAGGTAAATCACTCAGATTTACCATTCCACATAGCAAGGCGAATAATAAGAGTAAGTCGGTATGGTGATCAATCCATCCCGCACCCAAATCATTATCTTGTATATGGTTTAGCGAATCTCGCATTCTAACACTCGGTCATCCTCACAAGCATTGCAGAATTTCTCTTGTCGACGAACCAAGTTCGGATAAATCCATTGATTCTGCAAGCCAAACAAACATCTATCGTTCCTTCACAACTCTCAGGTTTTGCGTTACTCCTATAAGATCGTCTGTCGACAAATGTATATCCACTTCCAGGGTTTTTCCTTCAGCAAGAATGTGCATTGCTTCTTGGCAGGTCTTGGGGCCTGTGGGTTATGGCCCATCTCATCACTTGTAGTCCTTGAACTTATCATCGGGCAACTGATCATTATCCAACTTCCTAGTATTCTTAAATCCATCCAATTGTACTGTCTTCCTTCCTTCTATTGGCAGCAAACTAGGACCTGATTACTCATACTCATCATGGAATTTCCATTGATCCATATTTCCGACATCATACCTCCTTTATATCAAATAGTAATCCATCTCTTCATCCTCGTGGTTTATTCCACATATCAAGATAAAAACTTATACTTATGACGTCCATATTCCACTTCGTGGAACATCATTATCCTTTCCGCGGTCAAGCGTCCTTATAGGGGGAATATTGGCCATCTCTGCATGGCACTTCTTCAACTGGGAAACATGAAACACATCTTGAACTTCTGACAGTCCTTCGGGTGACTCCAACTTGTTGGCTACTTCTCTCATACGCTCCAAAACTCGGTATGGTCCTACAAATCTCGGGGCTAACTTTTACCTTAACTCCAATTCGTTTAACTCCTCGCAGAGGGGACACACGAAGACATGCTCTGTCTCCAATTTCCTAGACTACCTCCTTGAGTTTTGAGTCTGCACAACTCTTCTGCCTGGACTGAGCTACCTTCAGTCTATCTTGAACATTCTCTTCTGACTCCTTGATCACATTTGATCCAAACAACTGACGGTCTCCAACTTCATCCCACATACTCTTGGGGTATCACACATATCAAGACAAAACTCGTATTCATTTTGTCCGAAATGCACTCAGTGGAGTATCCTTATCTTTTCCAGGGGTCAATGGTTCTTACAGGGTACTACCACCCTTAAAATGCACAAATCTTCCATAGACCATATTTCTCATATCCTTAGAATGGCCAAAATCCTTCTTCATAGAGTAAAAACTCATAAAATCCAAATCAGTACAAACACTGCTAACTTTATTGATTCTCAAATTATTACAATCTCCTGTTTTTCTATTACATGCCTCAACTCAACACCTCAATATAAAGGAAAATGTCCTCACTACTATGACTATATTTCTTCTGTTACAAACTCAACTACTTATCACAAGTCTCCTTCTCCTTCGGACAATCTCTGGCAAAGTGCCCTGCTTCATTACAACGGAAACATATTACTTCTGACAAGTTTCGAGGTTTCCTTGTGATTATATAGCCTCCTGGGGTTCTTGGCTTCCTTTTTGGGCAACTGTGGAGGTAGTGCCCTGACTCCTTGCACCTATAACAGGTGATATGACTTAGGTCCTTCCTTGTAGAAATTGGTTTGTTCCTGGGATCCAATCTACTTCTCTTTCTGGACTTTTCCATTCCAATCAGGGCTTCTATTTCCTGTGGGTCATACTCTACTTCCTCAACCGGGAATTCTACTAGATCCCCATTCATACAATTCTGGGAGATGTGTCCTTCTCCACATGAATAGCAAGTCTTGGTGTAGGGTTTAATTGGTTCCTCTTTGGGTGTGTCCTCCACCTCGTCCTTCATTGCAGGTTCTTCTAAAATTTCCATGAGAGCTCCTTTCATTGCTTCTTCCTTCTGTTGGATGGTTCTTTGTACCATGGGGTAAATGTGACACTGAGCAGGATAGTGGGTAGTCCCTTCACACAAGAAACAAGTGATCTGCCTAGTTGGGCATTCTTCAATTGGGTGACTTCCTTCACAATTAGGGCATTCATCCTTGTGTTCTTTAGGGTTGTGTCCTATTTCTCCACAAAGCTTGCATGCATAAGTTTTATTCATATCCTTTCCATAAGGCTTCAATTTCTGGGACACAAACTGAGACTTTAGCAAGGTCAACTTAATTTCTTTCCAAGTGGTTACTCCTTGCCATCCATTGATGGTTTGGTACATCCTCCACCAAGTAGCAGCACCTCTTTCAAAGCATTGAAGAGCATGCTGGGCCATATCCTTTCCGACTATAGGGTTGTTCTCCATATGATCCTCCATGTTCTGAATCCATCATTCTGTCTCCAATTGACTCATTGGTCCCGAAAATACAAGCTCATCTCCATTCATCCTCTATTAGGTCCATGGGTTTTGGGGTGAGATAAGAGAGAGGGAGAGGGATACACACAATACAAACAAAAGTTTTGAAAAGACAGATTTTTATTGTGGCTGTCGGAAAACATCAAACAAATGACAGCTCACAATCGTCACGTCTAACGTAGGTATATAACAGGGGTTTGGTCTTCTAAGGTCAACGTCGTCAAACTCTTCAAGTCTTTGTTCATGCCTCCAATGGCTTCTTCCGATCATGCTTGTCTTCTCAAGTTCTTTTGCCAGATCAACTCTATTGACGTGAAGTCTCTCGTGACATCCTTGAATATTCTGGAATTGCATTCCAAACTTCTAGGTTTCAACATCCTTGGCATGAGCCATGGTCATACTGTCCTTCAGTTCCTGACAGATCTCCGGTATCTCGAGGTTGTAGCTCCTCCATCTTGGCTACTTTCAGCTTTTGGTTCCTGAGTTCTTCACGAAATGCTTCCTTGTCTAACATGCTTTCATGGAGCTCCACCTTAAACTTCTTTATGTACTACTCCAGATCCTGGTGATACACCGGCTAAGGTTAAAACTTCATCTTACTAATAGGTGCTCCATCAGCCTTCTTCCATCAAATCCATTCTGAAGAAATGCATCCTTAACTCAGCACGGTGACAGTAGCATCAGCGGGCGATGACATCACGGATAACCGTGTTTCTGCTCTTGTCATTGGCATGAGCTATCTTCCCAGTTGATATCTCCTGCCTTAGGGTTTCTTTCACAAATCCTTGAGTTCTCCATTCTCCATGTTTTGGTCTTTCTCCGATACACCTTGATATCGGGTATTGACAACTTCCATAGTCTGCCAAGTTCCATAAGGGTAGCAGTCCTAGGTCATACAAATCTGGGGATTCTTCAGAGCCTCCAATTCTCCTAGTCTTCAGAGTCTTCAATAGCTGTAGTTTCCATTAGCATATTGTATGGTAAAATCCCCTTCATTCCGAATGGTCTTACTTGTCTGATATCCTGTACTTCTTGGAGTGGTCTCATCAGTCGAATCTTCGAATGGTCAAAAAGGGGAAAGGGGGTATGGTCTCACTAAAGGGAATTTTTTGAATAAGCTCAGAAGAGAAGAGAGGTAAAAAAAATCTTTTTGAAAGGGAAAGTTGTAGAGAAAAATCTTTGCTATGGGCTTGCCAGTTTCTAGGGTCACGTCCTACAGTCAACATGTGCTCTGATACCATCTTGTAGCGACCCGACCCGAATGGATCAAGTCTCTGTGCTTATGTGTCATCCCTGGATCAGTATGCTGACACACACAGTACTCGAAGGATATATAACAGAGGTAAATCACATGTATAAAGTAGCGTAAATACTATTACCTCAATCCAAAATAGCGGAAGCAACAAGGTTGTGGATTCCCATCAACCCCAACGGCAAAGTTGAGTGTAGAAATCGTAACCCTAACGTATCACTTACTCGTCGTAAGAAACCTGCAACATGAGACGTCGCAGCCCGAAACGGGTCAGTACATTGAATGTACTGGCAAATTCACGCCATAGAGAAAATGATGAACAATTGCTATCACTATATGCATATATGGCTGGTGGAAAAGCTCTATGGTTATAAGGTTTTTGCGTAAAGCCAATTTTTCCCTACTACAAAGGAATAAATTTAATTACGATCATGGTGGTTGTGAAACATTGAGAATGGTTGACAGCATTCTCAATCCCAATTAAAAATAATTAAAACCCAACAACATTAATTAGAAGTAACATGTTGAGACTCACATGATATTCAAGTACTAGATACTCAAGATGTCCATGACCGGGGACACGGCTAATCATGATTAGTTTGTACACTCTGCAGAGGTTTGCGCACTTTTCCCCACAAGACTCGATCGCCTCCGTTTGGTTTCTCGCACTTCATGGTGTTTGAGACGACGGATGACCGAGACATAGTCTTTCAGAAGCGCTAGCACCTTACGATTGGGTAGACCGGTACACCTACATCCCCTACACCTGCTAGTCTACCACTGTAAGAGTTCGCACAACTTAGTCAACTATACCAGAGCCCATAATGGCTTGTGGCTGCACACGGAAGTTTCTAGCATGAAAGATCTTATGATCCCTTTGAGCCTGGGTGGTGGTCCGAAAAAAAAGGCAAGTCCTGATAGACATCAGGTGCCTCAATCCACCCAGATGTGTGTTTAAGTTGCCACCTTAGATAAACCATTAAAATTATCAACTCACATCTGTCATGGATATCACTCACCCAATCCACGTCTACTAGCATAGCATGGCATAATAAGCAAACGTAGAAGTAACTCCCAAAGGTTTCATAGTAATACAGGTAATAGGTACTACCTCATCTACTTCCCAAAACCCACAATTTAAGTAGATCCTAATCATGCAATGTGAGAGGATTGATCTAATGCAATAAAACATGGGTTGTAGAAAAGGTATGATCAAAGTGTGAACTTGCCTGCAATGTTGATGAAGATGATTCGCACTCAAAACTCGTGATAGATCTACTCATCACACTTCGGTCAATCTATCGTAAGCAAACAATAGTAACCACACAATAAGTACTCATCTAATGCACAAGTAAAACTCGAACGAGAGAACGAACCAGAAAGTTCAACTTAAGAACCTCGGTTGCAAAGAAAGAACGAACCGAACAAACGACAGAAAACAAACGGCGGAAGAAAACAACTCGGTTCTAGCAAGTTGAAACTAGGTCAAATTTTTACAGTAGCAAAAACTTGTTTAAGTTGATTAGACGGAACGGCGGTTTCGAAACGAAACTCTAGGCGCTTGAATCACCTGATTCCAATAAATGAGCGAGAAGAAAGACTAGAACGAAGATCGGATCTGAGATCACGATCGCGGAAAAGACGCGGAATAAATCCGACGAGAAGAAAAAGAAGAACGGTTAAACGAACGGACGTTCATTAACCTAGAAGAATCCGGTGATCACGTTCGTTAGGACGAATGGTCCGGCGAACGGTCCAAAGGCAGCTAAATCAGAAAAGAAGACGAATCCGATCTAGGGTTTCGGAGAAGAAAACCGAAACGAAAAAAACGATCTAGAAAACGAATCAGAAGAGAGAAAAAGAATCGGAACAATTAGAAGAAAACAATCCGAGGAAAAGAGACGCGGGGCAACCTCGGCGAGGTCTTCGGCGAGGGCTTCGGCGGCGTGGCGTAGGGCAGCGGCGGCGGCAGCGGTGGCGTGGGGTGGCGCGGCGGCAGTGTAGGCAAGGCGCGGCGGCGGCGGGTGACGCAGGGCGCGGCGCGGGTGGCGTGGGGTGGCGTGGCGGCGCGGGTGTGGGGCGCGGCTTGGGTGGTGGAGAGAGGGGTTTTGATTTGATGTTTAGAGGGGGGGTGCTTGGGTATTTATATTGGGAAGGGGGGGTTACTTGGGGTAGGGGACAAGAATTAGACTAGGAATAGGAATAACGAAATAAGGAAAAAGGGGCAAGGGGAGCCCTAGAATCCTTTCGCTGGCTCCCTTCGCTGGCTCCTGGCGCACGCGAGGCTGGGGCACAGCGGCCTGACCTGGGCCTTGGCCCGGCTGGGCCTTGGTCCAGTTGTTGTTTTTTAACTGATTTCGCGCGCAGAAAAAACAAAAGAAAACTAAACTAAACGTACTCCAAAATTCTAAAAGTAAATTTTTCCCGACTCCTAAAAATGAGCCGAACAAAATGAACTTTTATTCGAGCCTAAAATGCAATTTTCGAAAACGCGCATTTTTCCCTATCCAAATAAAATGCGAATAAACACCGGAAAACAAAATTGATCTATTTATTAAATCTTCATTTTTCCTAAATTTGGGAAAGTCATATTATTCCCTCTCTCTTATTTTGATATCAAAAAATAATTGAAGATGAAATAAATAAATCAAATGATCCTCTTTTCAAATTCGAGAAAACTCTCAAATATGAAAATAACGAAATCTCCAACTCTCTTCGAGGGTCCTTGAGTTGCGTGAAATTTCTAGGATCGACCAAAATGCAAAAAAAAAGATATGCATGATGATCTAATGTATAACATTCCAAATTGAAAATTTGGGATGTTACATCAGATATATGTTTTTATCCATGAAAGTTATTTGAGTCTTCTTTGATCTCTTATATGCATGATTGCTTATAGCCTCCTATTTCTTCTTTGATATTTAGGTTTTGTTTGGCCAACTTGATCTATTTATCTTGCAATGGGAAGAGGTGCTTTGTAGTGGGTTCGATCTTACGGTGCTTGATCCCAGTGATAAAGGGGAACCGACACATATGTATCGTTGCTACTAAGGATAACAAGATGGGGTCTATATCTAAATAAATAGATAAATGGATCTTTTCTACATCATGTCATCGTTCTTATTGCATTACTTCGTTTTACCATGAACTTAATACACTAGATGCATGCTGGATAGCGGTCCATGTGTGGACACTACTAGGAAAAGGGCTATAGATAGGACTGATTCTAATGGCGCACCAGGTAAGTAGTGCGCCACTACTATTTACTAATGGCGCACCGGTTGCTCGTGCACCATTAGTGTGGAAGACACTAATGGCGCACTGTCCTCACGGTGCGCCACTACTATTGATTTTTTTCGCATTTTTTCATACAAACTAATGGCGCAGGGATGGCACAGTGCGCCATTACTAGTTAGAACTAGTAATGGCGCACGACCAAGATAGTGCGCCATTAGTATATATTTTTTTTACTTTTTTGCAAACCTACTAATGGCGCACTATGCCAAAGTGCGCCATTACTAGTTTAAACTAGTAATGGCGCACTTTTCCACAGTGCGCCATTAGTATACATATGTTTGTTTTACTTTTCTGCAAAAAGTACTAATGGCGCACCACGCCATTAGTAACCAGGGTTACTAATGGCACATTTTGTCGTGGTGCGCCATTAGTAACCTGGGACGAACTAGATATTTTGGACAGCCCACCTACCCACTCACTTTCCCCACTTCATTCTCTCCACCTCCTCCTCCAAGCTTGTCTTGGCTGCCTCCTCCTCCTCACCTCATTTCCACCATAGATTCATCAAAATTAAGTGGTGAAATCACCTTTTTTGATAGGTAAGTAAGGGGAAAGTTATCTTCATGATGTAGATCTACTTTTTTTCTCCCTAGCTCGCTCCAACAACGTGCACATGCACTATTTGTGGCCTAGCTAGATCTATGTATGTTTGTGGTGTTGCTTGTGTTTGTGGTGTTGCATATATGTTTGTGTTTGCAGGTACCGGTATTTGAAATGCGATAGTTGCCAATATTTTGCCGGAATGTTGATTCATTTCCATTTCGGCGAGAATTTTGGCACTATGCATTCTTTTTGGTCCTATTTTTAGGGAAGGTCGTGCCAAATTTTTTCTTGGTTCTAAAATATCGTTTTGCTCTACCCCACAGGCGACCATGGTCCGCACGATGACCGAAGGCATCGTGAATAGGTTTTTGAGCTCCGCGAAGGCCGAGATGCTTCAAAAGAACGAGACGGAGATAAGATGTCCGTGTCGAAGATGCAAGCTGAAGAGACTTATTGCGGACCCGGATTCCGGGCAGGTGCGGGACCACCTGCTCTTGCGTGGTTTCATGGATGGCTATCGGTGGCAAGGTGATGAAGATGACTATGAAGTCGTCCATGGGGGCCAGGCAAGAAATGAGGAAGGGCAACAAGACAACCACCACGGCGAGGGCGGGCGAGAAGACGAAGAATCTCCAGGACATGATCACGATGGTGATGATGTACACAATCATCATGTAGAAGATGTCGTACATGATGATGAGGAAGATCAAGACGAAGGGCATGATCATGAAGATGAAGATGCCGGAGCAGACGATGATGGAGGCTGGGTGCAGGACCCTCATATTCAAGAGCTGCTTCGCAAGCAGACGGATAACACAAGAGCTGCCGCTCGAGAGAAAGCCAAGCTGGATCAACTGGAGATAGACGCAGTTACTCCATTGTATGAAGGATGCAGGCCCGAGGATACCCGCCTGAAAGTAACGCTCATGGCTCTGGAGATGAAGGTAAAACACAAAATGACCGACGCATGCTTCGACGAGAACATGTCATTCTGGCACGAACGTCTTCCCAAGGGGAACAAGTGCCCGACCAGTTTTGAGGAGGCGAAGAAAATCGTGTGTCCTTTGGATTTACCGCACGTGAAATACCATGTGTGCATGAACAATTGCATCATTTATTGGGACGAGCACGCGGAGTCTACCATATGTCCGGTGTGCGGCGTCACTTGATACAAGAAGAGGAAGAAAGCTCCTCGAAAATCGGTGTGGTACTTTCCGATCACTCCTCGTCTGCAGCGGTATTTCATGGACCCTAAGGTAGCAAAGCTCCTGCGTTGGCACGTGGATAGGGAGGAGAAGAAGCGAGAAGATGACGGAAATGATCCGGAGATAAATAAAAAAGACAAGATGTTGAGTCACCCTAAGGATGCGAGCCAGTGGCAAGCATTGAACTTCGAATACCCAGAATTTGGGAAGGATCCAAGGAACATCGTGCTAGGCGCGAGCACCAATGGAGTCAATCCGTTTGGAAGCCAGAGAAGCACACATAGCACCTGGCCTGTGTTTGTGTGGATGTACAACCTTCCCCCCTGGTTGTGCATGAAGAGGAAATACATTCACATGAGTATGCTAATTGAAGGGCCGAAACAACCAGGGAACGACATCAATCTGTATCTAGGGCTGCTGAAGGAGGAGCTAGACACGCTGTGGAAAACGCCAGCCAATACGTGGGACGCCGCAGAGAAAGAATATTTCCCTACGAGAGCCGCACTGCTCACGACGGTGCACGACTATCTTGGTTACGGATATCTTGCGGGGCAGGTAGTCCACGGATTTTCTGGATGCGTAAGGTGCATGGATGACACAGCGTATCGCCATCTAGATAGAGATCCCGGGTCTTTGAAAACCGTGTTCATGGGACATCGAAGGTGGCTTCGCGACGATGACCCGTGGAGGAAACGCAAGGATCTGTTCGATGGTGAAACCGAACCCCGAAAACGCCCGTGTACGAGGAGCGGCGAGGAAATAGACGAGTTGTTGAAAAATTGGAAAGACTGCCCACTGTCGGGAAAGAAGCAAAAGGCGCCAGAGACGGGAAAGAAGCGAAAGGCGCCAGAGCCGCTGCTGAAGGTATGGAAAACGAGGTCTGTTTTCTGGGACTTGGCGTACTGGAAGATCCACCGTGTGCCTCACAGCCTTGATGTCATGCATATCACGAAGAACGTGTGCGAGAGTCTGCTTGGTACCCTGCTCAACATGCCAAAGAGGACCAAAGATGGGCCGAAAGCAAGGGCAGGCTTGAAATCAATGGGCATCAGGCAGGAGCTTCACGCTAATGATGATGATGATGATGATGATGATGATGAGGCGAAGCAGGACACAGAAAGTCGTCGCAAAGGCAAAAAGGCCAAGAAGACCGGAAATGACTACCCTCCCACATGCTTCACTCTAAGTCAGGAGGAGATCGAGCAGTTTTTCACCTGCCTCCTAGGAGTAAAACTTCCTTACGGTTACACGGGGAAGATAAGCAGATACCTAGACCCAGCGAAGCAGAAGTTCAGCGGGATGAAGTCTCACGACTGTCACGTGCTGATAACGCAGGTACTTCCAGTTGCAATCCGTGGGATCATGGACGCGCATGTCCATGAAATGCTATTTGGCCTATGCAAATTTTTCGACGTCATCTCTCGGAAGTCGATTGGCGTGAGGCAACTCAGAAGGCTACAGGAAGAGATCGTGGTGATACTATGCGAGCTTGAGATGTACTTCCCGCCCGCATTCTTCGACGTTATGGTGCATCTGCTGGTCCATATCGTGGAGGATATCATCCAACTCGGGCCGACGTTCCTGCACAGCATGATGCCGTTCGAAAGGATGAATGGTGTCATCAAAGGATACGTTCGGAACATGTCACGTCCAGAGGGAAGTATAGCCAGGGGCTTTCTGATTGAAGAGTGCATATCCTACTGCACGAATTATCTAGGCATTGAGAACCCCGTTGGTCTGCCCGTCAACAGGCACCTCGGCAGGCTCGCTGGATGGGGTCACCGTGAGGGTCGCTGCGAAATGCATGTTGACTTCGAGGGTCGACTCGCCGACTTTGAAAGAGCAAACCTAGTCGCGCTACAACACATAGACGTGGTCGATCCTTGGGTGGTAGAGCACAAAACCTTTATTGAGAAGACGTACAATGACCGAGGCCAACAGAGGACGGATGGAGATATACTCAAAGAGCACAACTCATGTTTCACGCGTTGGTTCAAGCAGAAGCTTCTGTCGTACCCTTTACATGAAGATTCTTCCGCGGAAGAACAACTCATATTCGCCTTGTCACAGGGCGCCGAGCAAAACCTGATGACCTATGAGGCGTACGATATCAATGGCTACACATTCTACACCGAGGGCAAGGACATGAAGAGCGATGGTTATCAGAACTCCGGGGTAACGATGGAATCCTACACCGGTAAGGACAAGGACAGATACTACGTAAGGATCGACGAGATCTGGGAGCTGAGCTACGCTGGAGAGGAGGTGCCGATGTTCCGTGTCAGATGGGCCAAGAGCGTCCTAAAAGAAGACGGATATTTCACCACCATGGTTATACCCGAAGCCAAATCCAAGACTGCGGGCGCAAACGTCACCGCGAAAAATGAGCCATGGGTACTGGCTTCCCAAGTGGACCAATGCTTCTTCATTACCGACCCGCCAAAGCCCAGTCGTGTCGTCGTGAGGAGAGGCAAAAGGAAGATCATCGGAATGGATGGAGTAGCCAATGAGCAAGACTTCAACAAGTACGGCGACCCGAAGATCGAACATGACGACGACGATGAAGTAGCAGCACACACCACAAGAAGAAGCAGGGCCACCCTGCCTAAAGGACGTCCGTTCCACAGAAGAACTCCATTTGCGAAAAAAGAAGGGCAAGAAGATTGTGAACAGATAGCTAGCTAAGATCGATTGTATTTAAATCGTAGTCTTCATTTCTCGATTGTATTTCATGGGCACTTTTTGATATCATGAATATTTTTAAATTTCATGAGCACTTTTTGAAATCATGAGGACACTTGATCTCGATCCCCCTCCATCTCGATCTCGATTCCCCCTCCATCTCGATCTCGATCTCCCTCCATCTCGATCCCGCACCCTCCCCCGCTAGCTCCACCGCTGCCGACGACCCACCGCAACCCTTCCTCGCTCCACCACCGCCGACGAGCACCCGGCCCCCCGCACCCTCCCCCGCTCCACCGCCGCCAACAGGCACCCCCTGCACCCTCCCCTGCTCCACCGCCGCCGCCGATGATTTTTTCAAGTAACAA
>NC_041389.1:555398058-555407175 GCF_002162155.2 Triticum dicoccoides
TCCTTTGCCGTCCCCGAGCCGAGCGCCGCCTCCCTCGCCGCCTCCCTCTCCGTCCCCGAGCCGAGCGCCGCCTCCCTCGCCGCCTCCCTCGACGTCCTCCCGCCCAAGCGCCCCTTCCCCCGCGGCCCCGCCTGCGCCCTCGATGTGCTCGCCGTCCAACACCACGCGGCCTGCCCAGGAGGACCGCCGCCGTCTTCCTCTTCGACTACGAGGACCCGGACGAGCTCGTACGCCCAGGAGGACCGCCACCGCTCGACGCCCTCGACCGTGCGGCCTGCCCAGGAGGAGCGCCATAGCTCGACGCCGAATTCGCGCCGCCTCGACTAGCTCCGGCTGCCCCGAGTCGCCCTCGACCTCCCAAGTGAGCACCCGAGCCGCTTCCCCCTCTTCCCCCTCTTTATTTCCTTCTGATGTGTTCTAGGGTTAGGGGTTGGAGAAATTTGGACAAGGAAAGGGGGTTGGAGAATTAAGTAGCTAGGGTTTTCCAAATGTTCAAATCTCTGAGCTTGCATTTAGATGCATTTTAGAGGATACTAGTCTCAACTAAGCATCCTCCTAGAGATTCTTTCTTTAAGTAGCTAGGCTCAATTAGTGAATTTTCCAGTGAGTTTGGATTCATGCAACAATATGAAACATTAATTACTATTATTTCTGGCCACTAATGATAGATGTAACATGTAAGAAGTCCATAATTGATTAATGGATCTGTTAGTTTGATAGTCTTGTTACTCCTAGGTATCTACAAATGAGTAGATGAATATTTGTTACCAGGAAGGGTTACAATATCTTTCGAACTGATGTTGTTCTCATGATCATGCTTTCTAATGGTTTGATATCACCCAAAGTTTGGCATGGAAACTACAGAGGTACTATGTAGTGTTGTATTACTTCTTCCGGATTCAGGGTGTTTAAATGTGCATTAGTTCTTCTGATAATTAATGATTAAAGTCCTTTGACAAGAATGTGAACAATAAGAGATGTAACCAATCCCAGAAGTAGAACCATGTATCTTTTCTCTCTACAATTCTCATGCAACAATATGGAACTAATTCTTTAAGTAGTTAATGAGAACACTTGGTCCATATTCATTTGCAGTGAACATACATTTTCACTGTTCTTATAATATTTGCTTGATGTCAGATTATGCTATGAGGATATTAGTCTAAGCATAGTCTTGGATGCATTGTTTTATCCTGCGGTGGTTAAACCGGTTCTGAAAATTATCTAGTTTGACCTGTACTTGTCCAGCTATCATAATCTATTCTTCGACCATAGCAGTAGCTGGCATTTTGTTATGACAATTTCAGTATATATCTTACTATCCTTTGCTGATCTCGTTGTATTTTCAATGCACAGGCAACTCTCCGACGAAGTCTCCTCCAGGTAATATATGTCTCATGCTTTCTAAAGAGTACTATTATACTGACTAAACTATCCACTTGCTATGCTTAGCTGCTCTGTTGTCTGAATCATGACACTTTGCCAGCTGAAACTTGCCTATCACACTGTCGCTGTATTGCTCAACTAAAAACACAAATATTTGTAGTTTTTGTCTGTCATAATGCAACTAAGCATACTAGTCTCAACTAAGCATACTAGTTTTTTGTAGTGAGACAGTAAGATAGTGAGACAGTAAGAAGGAAAATTCTCAGATTATGTAGAAAGAAAATACTTGGTTTGACAGCAAGTACCATGACATGAATCAAAAAACATATACGGTGGGAAAAATAAAATGGCAGAAACCTGGGAGGTTCTGGTTTGTTGTATCTCCACCAGTTTGGGTTGGTGAATGTGGATGATTTTTTTATCCTGTGAACTCATTGTACTGCTACAAGAATTTGGTATCATCATGCTGTAATTTTGTTAACATTCTAGTTTTGTTAGATAGTGGGTACACTAATCTAGAGTGATTTTTTTATCCTGTGAACTTGAATGTTGCAATGCTGTTTTCTTCAGAGGCTACTGTCAAAAACTTGAGCTACTATCTTGCAAAGATGATGATCATCTTGCTAGTTTGCTGGGTTTTGTCTCCGACCATCGTGTCGTGATGAATTTGCAGGTACCCCGAGAGGCCCTTGAGTTTGCCGGAATGTTGATTAACTTCCGTTCCGGCAAATTCGGGTACTCCATATGTCCTATTTTCAGCAAAGGTCATGCTGAAATTTTAGCATGACTTTGCTAAAAATAGGACATATGGGGTACTTGCGACTAATGCATGGACCGGGGTATCTTAGTACTTAGTTAAGTAGGATCAAATGCCCCGCCATTCTTGCTGCATTAAACCATAGGTGGCAATAGAGCCAAGTGATTAGTGCCAAGTGATTAGGCCCAACCTAGGGTGCCTCGGCTTAGGCTTTTAGGGTGCCTCGGCGTCGACAAACCCTAAATGATAAAAGCTTAGCTTTTAGGATGCCTCGGTGTCGACAAACCCTAAATGATGAGACCATGATCTTGTTCCTTGACAATAACCAACTTTTTGACCAAACTGTTTTCCTATTTAAAGCGAAACATGGCCAACAACGATGATGCCAGCGGTTCGGGCGGCAAGCAATTCTGGGAGCTGTCCCAGGAGATGAAGGAACAACCTCACCGCTATGAGGACGCCGCGGAAGACACCGATCCTGATTACACAACCCCTAGTGGCATTGGGGATGACACTACTAATGGTGCCACCGAGGATGCCACCACTGATGATGGCGGCGCACACACAGATGGCAGCCAACCGAAGAAGCAAAGGAAGGACCGGCGCCCGAATGCGCTCCACACCCTCAAGGAGGAATTCACTCAAGTGGACTCCGACGGGAATCCAACGGAGCCCAAACATATAGTCAAGGGGTACTCGGTTCAGCTCTGGTGCATTCTCCGGAGCACCGTCTGGATCAACACCGAGAACCTTAGGCATAAGGACCGAGGGAATTTGCACAACCTCCTCTTCACGAAGCTGCACGAACGATACAAGTTCCCCGCTGAATTTGAAAACACACGCCTCTCAGGGAATAACGTGAACAGTGCCGCCCTCACGAAGATGAGCACGGCCCTGTCTACTTGGAGAAGCGTGGTGAAGAGAATGATTGATAAAGGTGATAGTTATGAGAAGATCAAGGCGAAATATCCTTTGATGAGCGAAGATGACTACAAGGAGTTCAAGATAAACTGCGAGAGCAGTGCAACCATCGAATCAAGTCAGTGGGGGAAAGAAATGCGGGAGTTGAACTTAGGGGAACACAAACTCGGTCCCGGCGGTTACAGAGTGGCGGAGCCTATATGGGACAAGGAGGACGCGGAGCGTGCCGAGCAAGGCCTACCGCCCCGCTTCGAGAAATACAGCGGTAACAAGCAGGCCAGGGACTATGTCAGGGCTCGGTACAAGGAGGACCCGATAACAAAGGAGCTTACCACGGATCCGAAGACCAGGGTGCTTGAGCTTGTTCTGGTAAGGAATACACCCCCGCGTAATTAGCTCCATATGGTTGCACTCTAATTAATCCCCAATATTTCTAAATGGTTCACGTTCCTTTCGCAGGAAACTAAAAGCAGTAGCGCGGGGTCGTCTCAGAGCTCCCCTTTCGACACCCCTTTAAATAGGGCGTTGAACGTAATGAAAAGCAAGGATAAGCTCACTAAGCCGACGTCAGCTGGTCGTGTGGCCGGCAAAGGCTTGTCCACAAAATGGGGGTCATACTATACCGCTGGTGTGCGGAAGGAGAAAAAGGCCAGCTCGGAAAGCCAGACGCGCGAGGTTGAAGCACTCAAGGCACAAGTGGCGCAGATTCCGGAGCTTGTCCAAGAGCAAGTGGAACAACAACTGGGAACGAAGCTCAACGCCATGGTGCCTACGTTGATTCATGGGCTGACGACGTGGATTGTGGGTGGCCAACAGGGGCCTACCCCAGTTCCCAGCTTCATGGCCAGCAACTCGCACAACGCGCAGGCGGCGCCATTGGTGTCTCCGGCGGCGCCATTGGTGTCTCCGGCGGAGGCGGTATTCGTCTCTCCGACGCCGGCACGGGCATTGGAGCTTAATGCACCCGGGTGTACGCCGGCCGGCACCTCGCCAGCAAGCGCCCCCTCCGTCAGTTGCATGCCCACCGTTGGCGGTGCCTCGACATTAGCCGAGCTCGACGGCATCACGGTAACTAAACCTCTCGGCCGATGACTTCATCTCCTTGCCTTTGACTGGGCACCCCTGACGCCCTGTACATGTTTTCGCAGGGCACCGCCGACATTCCTTGCACTCTTCTGCACTTCGTGGGCGCCGAGTTGGTCGATGTCGCCAAGGGCAGAATCGTTCAACCGGGCAACCGCATGTTCCACGGTAATCCGATGCCACCCACAGCGTATAGGGTTGAAGTGGTTCGGGTGCTGCCAGGCTGCGACGAGCTGTTACCTCCGGTTCGACCGGCTGGGGCCAACGAAGATGATGTGATGACCCTCAGCGCTTGCGTAAGCTGGCCCCTGCTTTGGCCGAAGAGCCAGATTCTTTTGGGGGCGGGGGACACCACCCAACAGACAAGACCGCCAGTCGTGCCGGCGCCAAGCCATGGCAAGAACGCCACAACGCTACCGGACCTGCCGGACATCCCTATGTCGGACATCCCTATGGCACAGGATCCGGACAGCCCTATGGCATAGGATCCGGACGACGACGACAACGACGACGGTACATTTACCAAAGTCAATAAGTACTTTGCCGAACATGGGTACGCTGACGAGTTCTGCGGGCCTCTTTCTCAAGAACCCAACCAAGACGACTGCAATCTAGCTGGTACGGTGGAGAAATCCAATTGCAATAGGCGTCCTCTGGCGTTCAATTCTCAGGAGACGCCTCCAGCTCCCGCCTTCACCGAGCCTCAGATAGCTGAGGTGCGAAATATTATCAGCCTCAACACGCTCAAGAAGACGGTCTATGAGCAGAACTTGGTCCCATTACAGGAGATCAAAAAGAAGGGACAGAAACAAAAGACTAACAAGGGCGCCGGTGCGAGCCAGCCGGCACCGAGTTCGATCCGTGCTCAGGACGGGCCACCTTCACCTAAGGATATCTCGAGGAGGGTGCATGTGGCCGGTAGGGCAATGCTACCGCCAAATATGCTGAATGCTGCAACCGGTGCTATGCGGAGTCTGCACTATAGTGTTCTTTCTTTGGAGAAGTGGCATCTTAGAGAGAAGGATGTGGCATACCCGGTTTTCGTGGCCAAGGTGCCAGAGGGCAAGGGCTTTGTGGATGGCGACATCGGGGGTATGATCGTCCTGCGGTTTGATGACATCTTTGCTATGTTTAGCCTTCATCCGCTGCACTACACCTTCGTTCCGCTGTTTTCGCTGAGTATGGAGATGCGTATCATTAGAGACAAGACCCCGGACATCGTGATAGTCGACCCCTTCTACATGCGTGCCAAGCACTTGAGCAGCGCTGGGGACCACCAAGTTGCGAGTTCACACCTCAAAGGCGTCATTCTGGCAAACCCAGATAAGGATAACTTCCTTGTGGCTTACTTTCCCGAGTAAGTCATCCCTTAACCGCCCCGTAACATATGATTTCTTAGATTTCAATCGTTCTTTTTTTTTCTAACATTCCATGTTCTGTGCAGTGACACACATTGCACACTCATCCTCTTAAGCCCGAAATATTCCATGGCCACGTATTTCTATCCGAACCATAACTCCAAGATAGACTACACAAATGTCAAGAAAGTTCTTGATGATGTTCTCCCCGTCTACGCCAAATCTGGAGGCACCTTCACCAGGACTGTTCGTAAGTACGGCAAGCACATGTTCTCACACAATACGAAGTTCTGCTGCGTCAAGCAGCCGCCTGGCGATCAGAAGGATGCCTACTACGCCCTCCATCACATGCGTGCGATCGTAAGGGACCATCATCAACTTCTGCTACCAGATAATCTCAAAGATTGGGCCGCGAACTTGTCGGCAATCCAGGACGCGGACCTCAGACAAGAATTCTTTCGCATCCAGTCGGACTTTGCGGACATCATCCATCAAGATGTCCTTCATACGTCAGGACAGTTCTACCTCAGATATCAACCGTCCAACAATGAGATAGATGGAACGCTACAAATGCAGGGTGACAAGGACCACGATTTCATGACCATCATGACAGACAGCGGCTTCATCCACTCTCCTGTCCGATGAGTCGAGTCGAAAGTAGTGATGTGTAGTTCTGAAACATTGATTGGCTCATGTTGTAATTAAACTTTAATGAATTCGTATGTCTCTTTTGTTTGGACAGTCGTTCAACTTAGATGTAATCGATGCTATTTATTAGTAGGACCATGAATCGTGCTATTAATGTCTTGCTTTTCTCTTCCGATCCTTTTGTTGCATACTTACATATTGCTCATGTATTGTCTGTTGTTTGGCTTGTGCATAGAGATGCCGTCGTATGTCGTGTACAAGGGTAAGGTTCCCGGAGTCTACGACGACTGGGAGGAGTGTCGGAGACAGGTTCACCGTTTCAGCGGTAACAGTTACAAAGGGTACACCACTAGGGCGGAGGCCGAATCTAGATATGCCCACTATCTAGCGGGAGAGAGGAGGGAGCGTTGGAGGAACCGGATGAAGACCAGTTTGATCGTGATGATGCTCATCGTGATAACCACAACTCTCTTTTATGTGATGGTAGTTTAGATGATCGATATTGACTTGTAATGTGAAGACAAACTCGATACTCGCGGTCTTGAGACTTGTAATGTTTTATCTTTGTTCGGTCTTTTGAATTCGGAGACTAATATGATGAATTGTATTCGGAGACTAATCTTCTATTGTATTCGATGAATCTGATGTTGCTGTGTGCTGCTGTCTATATTCTGTCCAATAATATATTTTGTAACCTGTGCAAAAATCAGAAAAGCAAAAAAAACAAATATTCGTACTAATGGCACATCAAGGCAGAGTGCGCCATTAGTATGCCAAAGGATACTAATGGCGCATCAAGGCAGAGTGTGCCATTAGTGTGACAAAGCACATGGTTACATATGGCCCCCCGGGAGGCATACTAATGGCGCATGGAGTTACATACTAATGGCGCACTGCCAGGTGCGCCATTAGTATACCAGATACTAATGGCGCACCAGTGGTGTGCCATTAGTAAAAAATTCTAATGGCGTGCTACTAATGGCGCACCGGTAGTGCGCCATTAGTAGGCAAAACCGGTGCGCCATTAGTAGGCCTTTTCCTAGTAGTGGGAGTAATAGTAGTAGATGCAGGCAGGAGTCGGTCTACTAATCTTGGACGTGATGCCTATATAATGATCATGCCTGGATATCGTCATGATTATTTGAAGTTCTATCAATTGCCCAACAGTAATTGTTTTCCCACCATTTGCTATTTTTCTCGAGAGAAGCCACTAGTGAAACCTACGGTCCCCGGGTCTCTTTTCATCATATTTGCCTTTGAGATCTATTTTCCATTGCATTTATTTTTAGATCTATTAAACCAAAAATACAAAAATACCTTGCTGCAATTTATTTGTTCCGTGATCTATTTTATCCTATCTACCACTTTTACCTCACCTTATTTGCCTATCTTGAGGCGCCGTACCCAAAAGGGATTGACAACCCCTTTAACACGTTAGGTTGCGAGTATTTGTTATTTATGTGCAGGTGTTGCTTACGTGGTGTGAGGAGGTTCTCCTACTGGTTCGATAACCTTGGTCTCATCACTGAGGGAAATACCTACCGTCGCTATACTGCATCATCCCTTCCTCTTTGGGGAAATACCAACATAGTTCTAGCAGACATCATGGTGGCGCATGGAAGCACAAGTGCCCTTTTCCACTCCCAAGGTGGAGCACTACACTGCTTCACCAATATCGATTTCATCTCACCGGAGCACTACGCGGCTGCACCAAGAAACCCGTCAGAGTTCAAAGGTCTTCTTTTTCCCCTACTGTTCCCTTTGATCTCTTGCAATTTTCTTCTTCATCTTCTTTGATTGATCTACTGGAAATAGAACAGAGCTAAACAGAGCAATCGGGTTGAGAGTATCCAATTCTACCATGTTAAACCTTAACTTGCAGAGTTGTTGTTTTCAGTTAACTGAAATTACACCAAAGAATTTCACTTAAAAGATGTCGTCTTGCATGAACCTGCACTGAACCTGAACTAAAACTGATGGATGCTTTAGCATTTTTTGTTGCAGGATTGGCTAAAATAGTGCAGAGATGGATGGATGGATATATTGTGTGAGATGAAATATGAGAATCTTGTTATTGTTGTAATCTTGATTCAGGAAGCCCAAGCTATAGCAGATTCAAGTTCATTTAAATGGTTGATTCAGGTTTTTCTCCTTATATTCAGTTTGCATATATGGACTATTTGCAATCAAATGGATTACTCCTTGTCCCTTTAGAGATGGATGTAGCTATATCTGCACACAAATGAATTAACAAAGTTCAGAAATGTCGTTGCAAGGTACTGGGCCTTGGGAAATGAACTTGTTGTAATCTTGCCATATTTAGAGATGGCTGTAGCTATTTGCAATCAAATGAATTAACAAAGTTCAGAAATGAAGTTGCAAGGTACAGGGCCTTGAGAAAGGTACAATCATGATTTTCTCCATTTAACACCTACTCCATCTAGCAACTAGCAAAATTAACAGGATTATTTGGAACTAATCCATCTTAATAAACAGAAGTGCATGTTTGAAGTGGGATTGTCTGATTGTATCTGATTGTACATGCATTTTGTTTGGAACTGAATTAAGTATACAAATAGTCAGTTAACTGAATTTTGACACAGTAGTTAACTGAATGTACTGTTATCTTTACCAGATGCAGTCTACCCATTTGTTGCTTCTCACTTTCTACAATATTTTCTAAGAGAAGATTAACTTCCTTCGACAATTTTTCACAAGATAGAAAAATCACTGAATAGGGTGATAATGTTTCTGTTGGAATTTGACCAGAGGAGGGCACATAACAGGCAAAGTCACCGAAGCACACATAAGCAATCTACAGTCTAGCACACTCAAATCTATAACTATTTGCAGTCTAACAATCTGCATGGGATTGGACAATTTAGAGTAAGATGCTCCTGTGTAGATGATAATTGAGTTTGGACACGAAGAATGGAGAAGAATAAGAAGCAGAAGAATGGAGAA
>NC_041389.1:555407622-555419429 GCF_002162155.2 Triticum dicoccoides
GAAGAAGAAGAAGAAGAAGAAGAAGAAGAAGAAGAAGAAGAAGAAGAAGAAGAAGAAGAAGAAGAAGAAGAAGAAGAAGAAGAAGAAGAAGAAGAAGAAGAAGAAGAAGAAGAAGAAGAAGAAGAAGAAGAAGAAGAAGAAGAAGAAGAAGAAGAAGAAGAAGAAGAAGAAGAATGGAGAAGAAGAAGAATGGAGAAGAAGAAGAATAGAGAAGAAGAATGGAGAAGAAGAAGAAAAAGAATCTAATCAAGACAGTCCAAATAAATTCAACTTAATTCAAATAAGTTTAAATAATTAAAAGAATCTAGCTGAGGGAGTCCTGGATTAGGGGGTGTCCGGATAGCCGGATTACCATCATCGGCCGAACTATCATCGGCCGAACTATCATCATCGACCGGACTCCAAGACTATGAAGATACAAGATTGAAGACTTCGTCCGGTGTCCGGATGGGACTTTCCTTGGTGTGGAAGGCAAGCTTGGCGATACGGATATGTAGATCTCCTACCATTCTAACCGACTCTAGGTAACCCTAGCCCTCTCCGGTGTCTATATAAACCGGATGGCCCTAGTCCGTAGGACATACATTACAACAATCGTACCATAGGCTAGCTTCTAGGGTTTAGCCTCCTTGATCTCATGGTAGATCCACTCTTGTAAACATCCACAATATCAATATCAATCAAGAAGGACGTAGGGTTTTACCTCCATCAAGAGGGCCCGAACCTGGGTAAAACATCGTGTCCCTTGTCTCATGTTACCATCCGCCTAGACGCACAGTTCGGGACCCCCTACCCGAGATCCGCCGGTTTTGACACCGACATTGGTGCTTTCATTGAGAGTTCCTCTGTGTCGTCACCGATAGGCTTGATGGCCTCTTCAATTAACAACGACGCAGTCCTGGGTGAGACTTTTCTCCCCGGGCAGATCTTCGTATTCGGCGGCTTCGCACTGCGAGCCAACTCGCTTGGCCATCTGGAGCAGATCGAAAGCTACGCTCCTGGCCGTCAGGTCAGGTTTGGAAGCCTAAACTTCACAGCCAATATCCGCGGGGACTTGATCCTTGACGGATCCGAGCCGCACCCAAGTGCGCCGCACTGTCATGATGGGCACGACCTAACTCTGCCGCTGGACAGCGTCTTGGAGGCCGCACACGAATCTGCTCCGACCTATAGTCCGGAGCCGATCGCGCAGATCGAGGACGGGTGGCTGGACACCGCCTCGGGAGCTGCAACTTCTACGACGATGGAGCCGAGCACTGACCTTATCCCGCATGAAGCTCATGACTCCGAGGTGCCGGACTCCCCGCCGGACTCCGAACCTCCTGCGCCCCTGCCAGTCGAATCTGATTGGGCGCCGATCATGGAGTTCACCACTGTGGACATCTTTCGGCACTCACCCTTCGGCGACATCTTAAATTCGCTGAAGCATCTCTCGCTATCTGGAGAGCCCTGGCCGGACTACGGCCAGGATGGTTGGGACGCGGACGACGAAGAAATTCAGAGCCCACCCACCACCCACTTCGTAGCCACTGTCGACGATCTAACCGACGTACTCGACTACGACTCTGAAGACATCGACGGTATGGACGACGATGCCGGAGACTATCAAGAACCAGCGCCTACAGGACACTGGAAAACCACCTCATCATACGACATATACATGGTGGACACCCCAAAAGACGGGGACGGCGAAGAAACAGCGGAGGCCGATTCCTTAAAGAAACAGCCCAAGCGCCGACGTCAGCGGCGCCGCTCTAAATCCCGCCACAGCAAGAATGGAGATTCCGACACAGGAGATAATAACACCCCAGAAAGTGCCGAAGATAACCCCCTCCAGCAAGATTCAGCGCAGGAGGAGGCAGAAGCAAGCCCTCACGAGAGGGCGGCAGATGAAGAGGTCAAGGATGATAATTACATACCTCCCTCCGGAGACGAGGCAAGCCTCGACGACGACGAATTCGTCGTACCTGAGGATCCCGTCGAACAAGAGCGTTTCAGACGCAGGCTAATGGCCACAGCAAATAGTCTAAAGAAAAGGCAGCAACAGCTTCAAGCTGATCAAGACCTGCTGGCCGACAGTTGGACCGAGATCCTCGCGGCCGAAGAGTATGAACTCGAACGCCCCTCCAAAAGCTACCCAAAACGCAAGTTGCTCCCCCGACTAGAGGAGGAAGCATAGAAACCGGCATCACCAGCGCACAATACGGCAGACCGACCACCTCGTGGCCGCGACAGAGAGGCATGTAAGACCTCCACCAAAACCGTACCCCGGCACCGCTCAAAAAGCGCGAAGCCACGGGGGAACGCGCCGGACTTGCAAGACATATTGGAGGACAAGGCAAGACAATCCAGATCTATCTATGGATCACGTGGGCGCCCCAAGACCCACGACGAATACCGTCACGCTGGATACAACTACTCCGGCTGGGCCGAACACAGCAGACAACGCTCTCTTGAGCTACGTCGCCATATTCCTCAATACAGAGGCGCCGCACACCCACTATGCTTCACTGACGAAGTAATGGATCATCAAATCCATGAAGGGTTTAAACCCGTTAACATCGAATCCTACGATGGCACAACAGACCCCGCGGTTTGGATCGAGGATTATCTCCTTCATATACACATGGCCCGCGGTGACGATCTTCGCGCCATCAAATATCTCCCGCTCAAGCTTAAAGGACCAGCTCGGCATTGGCTTAACAGCCTGCCTGCAGAGTCAATTGGATGCTGGGAAGACCTGGAAGCCGCATTCCTCGACAACTTCCAGGGCACGTATGTGCGACCACCGGACGCAGATGACCTAAGCCACATAATCCAGCAGCCAGACGAATCGGCCAGGAAATTCTGGACACGGTTCTTAACAAAGAAAAATCAAATCGTCGATTGTCCGGACGCAGAGGCCCTCGCTGCCTTCAAACATAACATCCGCGACGAGTGGCTGGCCCGGCACCTAGGACAGGAAAAGCCGAAATCCATGGCAGCCCTCACATCACTCATGACCCGCTTCTGTGCGGGAGAGGATAGCTGGCTAGCTCGCAGCAACAACCTCAGCAAAAATGCTGGCAGTCCGGATACCAAGGACCGCAATGGCAGGTGGCATCGATACAAAAACAAACGCCGCATTAACGGCGATAGAAATGAGGATACGGCAGTCAACGCCGGATTCCAAGGCTCTAAACCCGGTCAACGGAAGAAGCCATTTAAAAGAACTACTCCGGGTCCGTCCAATTTGGACCGAATACTCGACCGCTCTTGTCAAATACATGGAACCCCCGAAAAGCTAGCTAACCACACCAACAGAGATTGTTGGGTATTTAAGCAGGCAGGCAAATTAATTGCCGAAAACAATGACAAGGGGCTACACAGCGATGACGATGAAGAGACCCGGCCGCCGAACAACAGAGGACAAAAGGGATTCCCCCCTCAAGTTCGGACGGTAAACATGATATACGCAACGCATATACCCAAGAGGGAGCGGAAGCGTGCACTAAGGGACGTATACGCGATGGAGCCAGTCGCCCCAAAATTCAACCCATGGTCCTCTTGTCCGATCACTTTCGATCGAAGAGACCACCCGACCAGTATCCGCCATGGCAGATTTGCCGCATTGGTTTTAGACCCAATCGTCGATGGATTTCACCTCACAAGAGTCCTGATGGACGGCGGCAGTAGCCTGAACCTGCTTTATCAGGATACAGTGCGCAAGATGGGCATAGACCCTTCAAGGATTAAACCTACAAAGACGACCTTCACAGGCGTCATACCAGGTGTTGAAGCCAGTTGCACAGGCTCAGTCACATTGGAAGTGGTCTTCGGATCCTAGGATAATTTCCGAAGCGAGGAGTTAATCTTCGACATAGTCCTGTTTCGCAGTGGCTATCACGCTCTGCTCGGATGAACCGCGTTCGCAAAATTCAACGCGGTGCCGCATTATGCATACCTTAAGCTCAAGATGCCAGGCCCTCGCGGAGTCATCACGGTCAATGGAAACACGGAACGCTCTCTCCAAACGGAGGAACATACAGCGGCTCTCGCGGCAGAAGTACAGAGCAGCCTTTTAAGGCAATTTCGAGTCCGGCCGTTAAACGGCCGGACACAGCCAAATGCGCCCGGAGCAACATCAACCAAGACCACCTGGCACGTTCTGAGTACGCGTAGCAATGCGGCCCCAGCCCCAGCCCTCGCACAATTGCAAAACAAACTCTCCGCGTACATAATTACGCCCTGGAGATACCATGGGTCTAGGGGAAGGGGCACGACCACAACAAACCCAGAGTGCGGTTCAACCACACCAGGGGCTCCCAAGTGTGTCGTTCTCTTCTTTTATTTTTCCTTTTTTTACAGGACTCTGTCCGGCAGCGAACCTGCCGAACTCATGATGCAACAGCCAGGGAGGGACAAAGGCTGCGATGAACACTCAGGTGGTCTCCATTACAAGCATTAAATTTGTTAAATACACCATTCCGCGGCCTACCCCTGGAGGGAGACGCCTTTAATTCATCCAATCCCTTGCTTTCCGCACTATTTGAATCATTCCGCACTCATAGCAGACCTTCTTGAATAAAATGCAGCACCTTTTGCCCATAATTGCATTACTTTATATATATATGTTCATTTACGACATGTTGCATCCATATATTTTGGTACGGCCGAATACACTAGGGGCTTATGTTCCCCGCATTATGGTGTGATAAGTCCGAACACTTTCACAAGTGCGGCACCCCGAACTTATAGCATTATATGAATAGGCTCTGAATCATGTCTTGGGTCAATAGTTGGGTTTGCCCGGCTCCCATGTTTGGCACCTTACGTTTCCGTTCTATCGGCTAAGGTAGCACTGGGAGAACCACTGCGATTGTGCCCCGGTTGAGCCGGGTTAACGCCTCAGTGGAGAACGCTAAAACTGACCGTCATGATAAGGCAAGAGACTGGTTGCTGTTCAAGAGGTTTTTTTCGGGTCCTTAAAGACCTACGCCGCCTCGAGCGAAGTTCCGGATAATGTCCGACGAAGGCGTGGATAGCGCCCCAAATTCGGTCTTCCGAATACTAGGGGCTTCGCCGAAATTTAAAATTATAGAATTCTATGGCTAAGTGAGAGTGTTCAAGCATTATAAGTCCGGTTGCCTTGTTCGTCGTGTTGAGCGCCTCCCTAGATGGACCCAAAAATGGGAACAAGAGTGCTCAAGTTTATCCCGAACACCCCAGCACTAGTGGCATGGGGGCTGAAGCCAACGACTTGCCATCTCTCAGATTTTATAAACGGCCGCACAGAAGGTAATATTTTAAATTAAACAAGCGTTGCTTAGCGCATATGAACAAAGTTTTCAGCGCACAGGATAATACATAGCGAGTTTAATCAATAATTACATCTCGGGGGCACTCATCCGCAATCTTGCGGGCACCCTTTAGGACAGTCTTATAGTACATCTCGGGCGTACGATATTCCTTGCCCGTTGGTGGCGCGTCAGTGATCAGCTTCTCCGCATCCAGCTTGCCCCAATGCACCTTTGCGCGGGCAAGGGCCCGACGAGCACCTTCAATATAGGCGGAGCACTTGATGACCTCCACCCAGGGGCACGCATGCACCAGCCGCCGCACGAGGCCGAAGTTGCTCCAGGCATGGCCTCTCCAGGCCACAGCCGGACTATGAGGCCCTTCATGGCCTCCTCAGCTACCTTGTGGAGTTCGACCAGCTGCTTCAGCTGGTCGCTAGGGGGCACCGGATGGCCGGCCTCAGCATACGGAGACCAGAAGACCTTCTCCGTTGAGCTTCCCTCCTCGCCATGGTAGAATGCGGCGGCATCGGATACACTATGAGGCAAATCTGCAAACGCCCCTGGAGAGCTCCGAATTCGGGTAAGTGTCAGGTAGTTTACATTAACATGCTTGCTTTGCATGAAAAATGCCTTACCCGCCGCTATTTTCTTCACATCTTCCACCTCCTGAAGGGCCTTATGGGCCTCGGCCTTGGCGGCTTTGGCACTTTCAAGAGCCGAGGCAAGCTCGGACTCTCGAGTCTTTGAGTCACGCTCCAAACTCTCATGCTTTTCCATGAGAGCCTGGAGCTCTTGCCGAACCGCCGCCACCTGCGCCTCCCGCTTTTCTCGCTCTATCCGTTCCGCAGCCGCACTGCGTTCGGCCGCGGACACGGCCTCCTTCAGGGTTGCCACCTCGTTCGTGGCCCCTGCAGTACCGATGTTATCCTTGTTATTCTTTTATTGCAACCTAAATCCTTTTCTGTAAGGTAACTATTCAAAGTGGTGTTACTCACCTTCTTTGTCCTCGAGCTGCTTCTTGGCACGGCCGAGCTCTTGCTTGGACCGCTCGAGCTCCTGCTTCAAAGCACCGACCTCCGCAGTCAGTGCGGCAGAGGTCAGCAACGCAGCTTGCACACCCATATTGACATAATTTTTTAGCAACCCTGCGTATATCTTTTTTTTTCAGATCCTCAGTCCGGCTTTTCTTTCCGAACACCAAACCAAGCATCAGGGGCTACTATCTATGCGGTATTACATTACATAATTTTAATTTCTTACCTCAAAGCCTGTTAGAAGGCTACTGCAGGCTTCGGTCAGCCCGCTCTTGGCGAGCTGTACCTTCTGAATCACCGCACTCATGATAGTGTGATGTTCTTCCTTGATGGAAGCGCCTTGGAGTGCCTCCAACAAGTTGTCCGGCGCGTCCGGTTGGACGGAGGCCGCCGGCGTAACGGTCTTGCCCTTCTTGCGAAGGGGCCGCCGGCCGGACTCCGGAACCACTGCGGGTTCCAACGTGGAGTCCGGCACAAAGTCCGGGAGGCCGCCTTGGGGCGCCTCCGGAGCCTCCCCCTGATGGGTCCCTTCTTGGGATCCCACCTCGGCGTCCTCGGCGTCGCGAGGGGTGGAGGCGGTCAGGATGGAGTCCACATCCGACGGAGCCAATGACCCGCTCGATGAAGTGGGGAGATCATCATCGGCCGGACTGTAGGCAGTATGCGGAATTAGAAGGACGCTATGTGACATAACAAGAAATTATAAATCATTCAGGAATCCGTATACTTACGATCTCGCCGGAGGCCTGGCCCTTGAAGGCCATTCTTCCTCGCCAACGTTGATGTTGGCGGAGCTGTCCGGGGGAATAGTCCTTCCCCTCTTGGACCCTTCGGCCTCCCCTTCTCCTCGTTTTCGGGGGAGGAGTCCGCCTCAGAGTCGTCAGACACCTGAAAATGGGAACTCTTTCGAGTACCCGTGGCCTCCTTCTTGGCCTTCTTCTCCGGCACCACGTGCGGTGCCGGAACCAGCAGCCTCGCTAGACGGGCGTCAACTGGGTTTTCTGGCATGGGAGCCGGGCAGTCGATCCGCCCCGCCTTCTTCATCCAGTCCTGTTAAAGGAAAAGGGGAAATCAAAACCCGCATAGAGTCAAACTATGAAAAAGCAAGTGTCCCGTAAAGGGGTAGAATCACTTACCTCGTCAGCTTGGCGCTGCGAGCGAAATCCGCGATCTTCAGTCGCGGATCCGGGGGCTTCGGCGCCCTTAAACAGCACCCTCCAGGCACCTTCGTACGTCGTGTCGAAGAGTTTGCTCAACGCCTGGTGCTGTTCCGGATCAAACTCCCATAGATTGAATGCCCTCTCTTGGCATGGGAGAATCCGGCGGACGAGCATGACTTGGACCATGTTAACCAGCCTGAGCTTCTTCACCAGCTTCTGGATACAGTCTTGGAGTCCCGTCACCTCCTCCAAACTACCCCACTGCAAGCCCTTCTTTTTCCAAGAGGTGAGCTGCGTGGGAATACCAGATCTGAACTCAGGGGCCGCCGCCCATGTAGGGTCGCGCGGCTCGGTGATATAGAACCACCCCGATTGCCATCCCTTGACGGATTCCACGAAGGCCCCTTCGAACCAAAGTACGTTGGGCATCTTGCCCAACATGGCGCCTCCGCACTCCGCTTGAGTGCCCTTCACTACCTTCGGCTTGACATTGAAGGTCTTGAGCCACAAGCCGAAGTGGGGCTGGATGCAGAGGAAGGCCTCGCACACGACGATAAATGCCGAGATGTTGAGGATGAAGTTCGGCGCCAGATCATGGAAATCCAGGCCGTAGTAGAACATGAGCCCCCGGACAAAGGGGTGAAGTGGAAAGCCCATCCGCGGAGGAAATGGGGAAGAAAAACGACCCTCTCATGGGGCCTGGGGGTGGGGATGAGCTGCCCCTCGTCGGGCAGCCGGTGCGCGATGTCGCCGGACAGATAGCCGGCGCCGCGCAGTCTTTCGATGTGCTCCTCCGTAATGGAGGAGGTCATCCACTTGCCTCCCGCTCCAGACATGGCTGGGGAAGGTTGAGATGGGATGTGCAGACTTGGGTGCTGGAGCTCGAGTGCGCGGAGATGAATAAGCAAAGGAGGAAGAAGGTGTAGGTGAAAAGGTGAATCCTTATCCCTTATATATAGGCGGACGAAGACTATGCGTCCCCACCAGCCTGGTAAAACTCGCTTATCTCCCAAGCGCCACCATCAATGGCGCGGTTGGGTTACCCATGTCAGTATTGATGAGAATCCCGGATTAAGGGGGAACACGATCTCTGCTTCGACAAGACGTGCCAAGGAAACCGCCTCGCTAAATGCGTTGTGGTAAAGTAAAAAATGATTCAAGTAATGGCTTGGTAGTGGTGTGACGTCATGCCGCAGAAAACGTCAGCAGATCGAACTTGTGTATATATTATTCTCTCTACGGTGGAATGTGGAATTTATTTTGCAGAGCCGTACACTATCCTGGTGTTCACAATCTTCTACGAATTATTCGGAGGAGGAACCCGCCTTGCAATGCCGAACAATATGCGCGCCAGACTCATCGTCATTGAAGCCTGGTTCAGGGGCTACTGATGGAGTCCTGGATTAGGGGGTGTCCGGATAGCCGGATTAACATCATCGGCCGAACTATCATCGGCCGGACTATCATCATCGACCGGACTCCAAGACTATGAAGATACAAGATTGAAGACTTTGTCCCGATGGGACTTTCCTTGGCATGGAAGGCAAGCTTGGCGATACGGATATGTAGATCTCCTACCATTGTAACCGACTCTATGTAACCCTAGCCCTCTCCGGTGTCTATATAAACCGGATGGCCCTAGTCCGTAGGACATACATTACAACAATCATACCATAGGCTAGCTTCTAGGGTTTAGCCTCCTTGATCTCGTGGTAGATCCACTCTTGTAAACATCCACAATATCAATATCAATCAAGCAGGACGTAGGGTTTTACCTCCATCAAGAGGGCCCGAACCTGGGTAAAACATCGTGTCCCTTGTCTCCTGTTACCATCCGCCTAGACGCACAGTTCGGGACCCCCTACCCGAGATCCGCCGGTTTTGACACCGACACTAGCTAATTCAAATAATTCCAAATTAATTCAAATAAACCTAGCTAATTCAACTAAATCCAACTTTTCCTTTTCCTTTCTTTTCAAAAAATCCAACAAGACATACACATATACACAAGACATACACATGACACATGACATACACATCACATACTCCTATCCTTTCTTTTCCTTTTCCCTTTCTCTATCTACTCATTTCCTTGTTCTATAATGGCCTTCGTGTCAGCAACTAGCTTCCCGCTACAATATAAACTGACTATTTCCTCTCCGACATTTTGTAGACGTTCCTTATGCAAATGCGACATCTTGTAGTTGTTTCCTCCTTGATCGTTCATCACTTCGACCATGACTGCTTGCAACGTTGTAAAGCTTTTGAACAGCTTATGGGCATCGTAGTTCTCAAACTCCTCCTCTACACCTTGTACCAATTCCTGGATATTCATAGGTGCTCTGTGATGACCCACAAGTATAGGGGATCTATCGTAGTCCTTTCGATAAGTAAGAGTGTCGAACCCAACGAGGAGCAGAAGGAAATGACAAGCGGTTTTCAGTAAGGTTTTCTCTGCAAGCACTGAAATTGTAGGTAACAGATAGTGTTGTGATAAGATAAATTGTAACGAGTAACAAGCAATGAAAGTAAATAGAGTGCAACAAGGTGGCCCAATCCTTTTTGTAGCAAACGACAAGACTATACAATTTCTTATAATGAGAAAAGAGCTCCCGAGGACACATGGGAACTATCATCAAGCTAGTTTTCATCACGCTCATATGATTCGCGTTCGGTACTTTGATAATTTGATATGTGGGTGGACCGGTGCTTGGGTACTACCCTTACTTGGACATGCAACCCACTTATGATTAACCCCTATTGCAAGCATCCGCAACTACAAAAGAAGTATTAACGTAAACCTAACCACAACATTAGACATATGGATCCAAATCAGCCCCTTACGAAGCATCGCATAAACTATGGTTTAAGCTTCTGTCACTCTAGCAACCCATCATCTACTTATTACTTCCCAATGCCTTCCTCTAGGCCCAAATAATGGTGAAGTGTCATGTAGTCGACATTCACATAACACCACTAGAGGAAAGACAACATACATCTCATAAAAATATCGAACGAATACCAAATTCACATGACTACTAATAGCAAGACTTCACCCATGTCCTTAGGAACAAACGTAACTACTCACAAAGCATATTCATGTTCATAATCATAGGAGTAATAACATGCATTAAGGATCTGAACATATGATCTTCCACCAAATAAACCAATTAGCATCAACTACAAGGAGTAATCAACACTACTAGCAACCCACATGTACCAATTTGAGGTTTTGGATATAAGATTGGATACAAGAGATGAACTAGGGTTTGAGAGGAGATGGTGCTGGTGAAGATGTTGATGGAGATTGACCCCCTCCCGATGAGAGGATCGTTGGTGATGACGATGGTGATGATTTCTCCCTCCCGGAGGGAAGTTCCCCCAGCATAACAGCTCTGCCGGAGCCCTAGATTGGTTCTGCCAAGGTTCCGCTTTGTGGCGGCAGAGTTTCATCCCGTAAGCTTGCCTCTAATTTTTTTTCAGGATAAAAGCCTTCATATAGCAGAAGATGGGCACCGGAGGGCCACTAGGGGGCCCAGGAGACAGGGGGCCCAGTAAGGGTGGGCACGCCCCCCACCCTCCTGGCCAGGCTGTGGGCCCCCTCTGGTCCTTTCTTCGCTCAATAATTCTTATTAATTCCAAAAATAGCTTTTGTGGAGTTTCAGGATTTTTGGAGCTGTGCAGAATAGGTTTCCAATATTTGCTCCTTTTCTAGCCAGAATTCCAGCTACCGGCATTCCCCCTCTTCATGGTAAACCTTGTAAAATAAGAGAGAATAGCCATAAGTACTGAGATAAAATATGTAATAACAGCCCATAATGCAATAAATATTGATATAAAAGCATGATGCAAAATGGACGTATCAACTCCCCCAAGCTTAGACCTCGCTTGTCCTCAAGCGGAAGCCGAAATCGAAAAATATGTCCACATGTTTAGAGATAGAGGTGTCGATAAAAAATAAAATACGGACATGAGGGCATCATGATCATTCTTATAACAGCAACATATATAGATTTTGTCATATGATTTCTTATGCTCAAGTAACAATCAATTTACAATGTCAAGTATGGTTCAAAAACTTAATTGAGAACTAACAAAATATAATCTCAGTCATTGAAGCAATTGCAATTTATCATAACATCAGAAAGAGTCAAGAATAGAGCTCTTCAGCAGGTCCACATACTCAACTATCATATAGTCTTCTACAATTGCTAACACTCACGCAATACTTGTGGTTATGGAGTTTTAATCGGACACTAAGAAAGATAGGGGCTTATTGTGTTGCCTCCCAACGTATTCACCTTTGGGTTATGTCAACAATAATAATTCATGCT
>NC_041389.1:555420031-555437474 GCF_002162155.2 Triticum dicoccoides
CTTGCCAAAGGATAAACATGAAAGGGAAAGGTGGAGATCACCTTGACTCAAGCATAAAGTAAAAACATAAAGTAAAAGACAGGCCCTTCGCAGAGGGAAGCAGAGGTTGTCATGCGCTTTTAGGGTTGGATGCACAAAATATTAATGCAAAAGAACGTCACTTTATATTGCCACTTGTATATGGACCTTTATTATGCAGTCCGTCGATTTTATTGCTTCCATAACAAGATCGTATAAAGCTTATTTTCTTCACACTAATAGATCATACATATTTAGAGAGCAATTTTTATTGCTTGCACCTATGACAACTTACTTGAAGGATCTTACTCAATCCATAGGTAGGTATGGTGGACTCTCATGGCAAAAACTGGGTATAAGGATATTTGGAAGCACAAGTAGTGTCTCTACTTGGTGCAAGGAATTCATGAGGGGGAAAGGCAAGCTCAACATGTTGGGAAGATCAATGACAATATACTTTAACTGAGATGTGAGAAAACATAAACCATTACATTGTCTTCCTTGACCAACATCAACTCTTTTAGCATGTCATACTTAATGAGTGCTCACAATCATAAAAGATGTTCAAGATAGTATATTTTCATGTGAAAATCTCTCTTTCCTTATTACTTCCTATTAATTGCAACGATGACCAAAACTACGTTTGTCAACTCTCAAAAACTTTTATGCCTCATAATTTCTATGTTTGAAGTCGTTACTATCCATAAGATCAATATGAACTCTTTTACTCTTTTTATTCTATCTATTTTCTCAAGATCATAGCAAGATAGCAAAGCCCTTGACTCAACACTAATCTTTATTATAGATAGCTCATGGACTCGATTACAAAAAGAGATCACAAAGAAAAACTCAAAACTAATTCATACCAAAACTTCAATCTACTAGATCAAGATGTTACTAAAAGGATCGAACTAAATAAAATGGTAAAGATAGGAGTGTGATGGTGATACGATACCGGGGCACCTCTGATAACCCGCAAGTATACGGGATAGTTGTAGCCTCTTCGATAAGTAAGAGTGTCAAACCCAACGAGGAGCTAAAGGTAGAACAAATACTCTCTCAAGTCCTATCGGCCACTGATATGACTCTACGCACGCTTGAAGTTTGCTTTACCTAGAACAAGTATGAAACTAGAGGTACTTTGTAGGTGTGATAGATAGGTTTGCAAGAAAATAAAGAACACGTAAATAAAAGGTAGGGGCTGTTTAGATAAAGACACAATAAAGTAAATATAACGAGTGTGGAAAAGTGGTGGTAGGAGTTGTGAAATTGCCCCTAAGCAATTGACTATGTTACTAGACTGGTAATCACTATTGCAATTCTATTTGAGGGAGACGCATAAGCTAACATACTTTCTCTTCTTGGATCATATGCACTTATGATTGGAACTCTAGCAAGCATCCGCAACTACTAAAGATTCATTAAGGTAAAACCCAACCATAGCATTAAAGTATCAAGTCCCCTTTATCCCATACGCAACAATCTACTTACTCGGGTTTGTGTTTCAGTCACTCACGCAACCCACTATAAGCGAATCATGAATGCATTGCAACACCCTACAGCGGGAATCCCTCACGCTTGCGCGACATGGAGGGCACAATAGGACAGCACCAATAATAAAACATGCAACTCAAACCAATCATAGCAATTCATCAATCACCGATAGGACAACGAAAATCTACTCAGACATCATAGGATGGCAACACATCATTGGAAAATAATATGAAGCATAAAGCACCATGTTCAAGTAGAGGGTACAGCGGGTTGCAGGAGAGTGGACCGCTGAATATAGATGAGGGAAGGTGATGGAGATGTTGGTGAAGATGGCAGAGGTGTTAGTGAAGATCGCGGTGATGATGATGGCCCCCGGCGATGTTCCGGCGCCACCGGAAGCAAGGGGGAGAGAGCCCCCTTCTTCTTCTTCTTCTTACTTGACCTTCTCCCTAGATGGGAGAAGGGTTTACCCTCTGGTCCTTGGCTCCCATGGCGTGGGAGGGGCGAGAGCCCCTCCGAGATTGGATCTATCTCTCTGTTTCTGCGTTCTCTGTTTCTTCCCCTTCACCGTTTCCTTTATATCTGGAGATCCGTAGCTCCGATTGAGGTGAATCTTTCGCCCAGGTTTTTCTCGTAAAATTAGTTTTCTTGCAGCAAAAGAAGGGCATCAACCGCCTTACAGGTGGCCCACGAGAATCGAGGGCGCGCCCAGGGGGGAGGGCGCGCCCCCCTGTCTCGTGGCCACCCCGGACACCGTTTCGCGTTGATCTTTCCTCTGGAAAATCCCAAATATTCCAAAATAATTCTCCGTCCGTTTTTATCCCGTTTGGGTTCCGTTTGATATTGGTTTTCTACAAAACATAAAACATGCAACAAATAGGAACTGGCACTAGGCACTGGATCAATATGTTAGTCCCAAAAATAGTATAAAAAGTTTCCCAAAGTATATGAAAGTTGAAGAATATTGGCATGGAACAATCAAAAATTATAGATACGACGGAGACGTATCAGCATCCCCAAGCTTGATTCCTGCTCGTCCTCGAGTAGGTAAATGATAAAAAAGATAACTTTTGATGTGGAATGCTACCTAACATAATCTTGATCATTTGTCTAATCATGGCATGAATATTAACACACGAGTGATTCAAAGCAATAGTCTATCATTTGACATAAAAACAATAATACTTCGAGTGTACCAATAAAGCAATCATGTCTTTTCAAAACAACAAGGCCAAAGCAAGCTTATCCCTACAAAATCATACAGTTTGGCCATGCTTCATCTTCGTCACACAAAAATGCTCCCATCATGCACAACCCCAATGATGAGCCGAGCAATTGGTTCATACTTTTTAACGCGCTTCAGCTTTTTCAACCCTCGCGCAATACATGAGCGCAAGCCATGGATATAGCATTATAGGTGGAATAGAATATAATGATGGAGGTTATGTGGAGAAGACAAAAAGGGAGAAAGTCTCACATCGATGCAGCTAATCAACGGGCTATGGAGATGCCCGTCAATTGATGTCAATGTGAGGAGTAGGGACTGCCATGCAACGGATGCACTAAGAGCTATACGTGTATGAAAGCTCAACAAAAGAAACTAAGTGGGTGTGCATCCAACTTGCTTGCTCATGAAGACCTAGGGCATTTGAGGAAGCCCATCGTTGGAATATACAAGCCAAGTTCTATAATGAAAATTCCCACTAGTGTATGAAAGTGACAACATATGAGACAATCTATATGAAGAACATGGTGCTACTTTGAAGCACAAGTGTGGAAAAAGGATAGTAACATTGTCCCTTTTTTCTTTTTTTCTTTTTTTTCTTTTTTTTCTTTTTGGGTGGGCTTCTTTGGCCCCCTTTTTTATCTAGGATTCTTTGGCCTTTCCTTTTTTTTCCTTTTTTTCCTTTTTTTCTTTTTTTTTCTTTTTTTATGGGGCAATGCTCTATAATGATGATCATCACACTTTTATTTACTTACAACTCAATATTACAACTCGATACTAGAACAAAGATATGACTCTATATAAATGCATCCGGCGGTGTACCGGGATGTGCAATGATCTAGCGTAGCAATGACATCAAAAAACGGACAAGCCATGAAAACATCATGCTAGCTATCTTACGATCATGCAAAGCAATATGACAATAAATGCTCAAGTCATGTATATGATGATGATGGAAGTTGCATGGCAATATATCTCGGAATGGCTATGGAAATGCCATAATAGGTAGGTATGGTGGCTGTTTTGAGGAAGATATAATGAGGCTTATGTGTGATAGAGCGTATCATATCACGGGGTTTGGATGCACCGGCGAAGTTTTCACCAACTCTCGAGGTGAGAAAGGGCAATGCACGGTACTGAAGAGGCTAGCAAATGATGGAAAGGTAAAAGTGTGTATAATCCATGGACTCACATTAGTCATAAAGAACTCATATACTTATTGCAAAAGTTTATTAGCCCTCGAAGCAAAGTACTACTACGCATGCCCCTAGGGGGATAGATTGGTAGGAAAAGACCATCGCTCGTCCCCGACTACCACTCATAAGGAAGACAATCAAAGAAACACCCCATGCTTCAAATTTGTCACACAACGGTTACCATACGTGCATGCTACGGGACTTGCAAACCTCAACACAAGTGTCTCTACAATCCACAACCACCCACTAGCATGACTCTAATATCACCATCTTTATATCGCAAAACTATTGCAAGGAATCAACATATCATATTCAGCGATCTACAAGTTTATGTAGGATTTTATGACTAACCATGTGAATGACCAATTCCTGTCATCTCTCTAAATAGATATAAGGGAAGCAAGAGAGTTTAATTCTTTCTATAAAAGATATGCCCACGCTCTAACAAATATAAGTGAAGCAAAAGAGCATTCTACAAATGGCGGTTTTCTATGTGAAGAGAAACAGGCAATCCAGACTTCAAATGATATAAGTGAAGCACATGAAGCATTCCATAAAGCCATACTCAAAAGATTTAAGTGAAGTGTAATGAGCATTCTATAAATCAACCAAGGTCTATATAATACCAGCATGGTGCATAAAAGAAAAGTGAAAACTAAATGCAAAAGACGCTCCAAGACTTGCACATAATGCATGAACGAAACGAATACGAAAACATACCGATACTTGTTGAAGAAAGAGGGGATGCCTTCCGGGGCATCCCCAAGCTTAGACGCTTGAGTCTCCTTGAATATTTACTTGGGGTGCCTTGGGCATCCCCAAGCTTGAGCTCTTGCCTCTCTTCCTTTTCCTCATATCAAGACCTCCTCGCTTAGACACTTCATCCACACAAAACTTCAACACAAAACTCGGTAAGATCCGTTAGTATAATAAAGCAAATCACCACTCTAAGTACTATAGAAAACCAATTCATATTTTATTTTTGCATTGTGTCTACTGTAATATAACTTTTTCATGGCTTAATCCACTGATATAAATTGATAGATTCATGAAAACAAGCAAACTATGCATCAAAAACAGAATCTGTCAAAAACAGAACAGTCTGTAGCAATCTGAACATCCACCATACTTCTGTTACCCCAACAATTCTAACAAAATTAGGAAAAATAAAAAAGTTGTACAGCAAGACAGTGCAAAAGGAATCAGAACCGTTTGACGTTCCAGATAAAAATATAAAATCACGCACTACAGCCAAAGTTTTTGTTCTGCACCGTACAAACCAACAAGCATTGTAAACATCCTAAAGGCAAACCTTGGCACATTATTTTTATAATACAATGGAATTGTACAGGGGGATAATTATTTTGATGAAAAGTTTCTGTAATCAAGATTCACAAAGTTTCCGTGAGCATGAACAAAGTTCAAGGCTAGCTCCCACTTCAACAATGCTCGTCTTTCTCACTTTCACTTTCCTTTTTGAAAAAAATTTAGGTTCCCCTCTTTATTTTTATTTTTTTTAGACTATATGAAAGCACTCAACAGAAATAAATGACTCTCTAAAACTTCCGGGTTGTCTCCCTGACAGCGTTTTCTTTAAAGCCATTAAGCTAGGCATTTAGTGCTCAAGTAATGAATCCACCCGGATCCCAAGGTATATCAAAGCCAATTTGAATTAACAATGATTTGTAATTTAGTAGTGAGCACAAAGTAACATATATCAAGCAACAACGAAGTCTAACTCTCTTCCTATGCATCGGCATGTCATAAAAGAACAATTCATGCACACATAGTAAAGGCCAATGCATAGTATAAACAGTTTCTTGTAATTTCATAGTATGGGAAACATAGAGAGGCGGAGATGTAGTTCCTCTCTCATAATAATTGCAAGTAGGAGCAGCAAGCACATGCATATTATATCTATCAAAATCATCATGTGCAATGGTAAAAGGCAACCCATCAATATAATCCTTACTAAGCACAAACTTCTCCGATATAGTGTAGTTGGGAGAATTCAAAAAGATAATGGGACTATCATGTGTGGGTGCAATAGCAACAATTTCATGTTTAACATAAGGAACTATGGCAAGTTCATCTCCATAAGCATAATTCATATTGGCATCTTGGCCACAAGCATAGCAAGCATCATCAAAAAGGGATATTTCAAACAAATTCAAGGGATCATAGCAATCATCATAGTAATCATCATAACAATCATCCTTCGGTAAGCACAAAGGGAAATTAAACAATGTATGAGTTGAAGAGTTACTCTCATTAGAAGGTGGGCACGGGTAGCTAATCTGCTCTTCCTCCTTTTGTTCTTCGCTCTCCTCATCGTCTTTTTCATCCAATAAGCTCATAGTTTCATCAATTTCTTTATCCATAGCTTCCTGCAAAATATTATTCTCTTCTTGGACAGCAGAGACTTTCTTCATAAAAGCATTAAATAATAATTGTATTCATAATTTTCATAGCAATATCTAAGTATAGCAAGATTTTCAGGCCTATAATCATCATCATCAAAAACTTCATACTTTTCAAACAAAGTTTCAATTTCATAAGCAGCCTTAAAAGCAACAAATTCTTCTATTTGTTCCACATCATAGTAATCATATATACCATTAGCATAAGAAGCTAAGTTTTCATTATCATTAAATTTGCATGAAAAGGGAAGGTGTGGAGCCTTCATCCTAGAGCAACAAGTAATATCATATCTCAAGCAGAGATTCTAGGCATACCAACGCAACATAATAAATTGATCCCATAATAGTTTCCCTTTTTGTGCCGAGCGATAATCCCTAAAGTATTCACGTTGATCCAACGTGTCTCCCATTATAAAGTTGAATGGGGTTTTCTCAGGATTATCAAAGTAGTACATAATATCTTTCACATAATGAGAATCGGGGGGTTTTAGGAGTTACCCCATCTACATGAGTAGCGAGTACATCTAATTTTTTTGGTATTTTGCGTTCCATATCCATAACTAAAGATAGAGAACAACTAAGAACAGCAAATAAAAATTACTTAGTGATAAAGCAAACAAGCACACACGAGAATATTCACCCCACGCTATGACTCCCCAGCAACGACGCCAGAAAAAGGTCTTGATAACCCGCAAGTATACCGGATAGTTGTAGCCTCTTTCGATAAGTAAGAGTGTCGAACCCAACGAGGATCTAAAGGTAGAACAAATACTCTCTCAAGTCCTATCGGCCACTAATACGACTCTACGCACGCTTGAAGTTTGCTTTACCTAGAACAAGTATGAAACTAGAGGTACTTTGTAGGTGTGATAGATAGGTTTGCAAGATAATAAAGAACACGTAAATAAAAGGTAGGGGCTTTTTAGATAAAGATGCAATAAAGTAAATATAACGAGTGTGGAAAAGTGGTGGTATGAGTCGTGAAATTGTCCCTAAGCAATTGACTATGTTACTAGACTGGTAATCACTATTGCAATTCTATTTGAGGGAGAGGCATAAGCTAACATACTTTCTCTTCTTGGATTATATGAACTTATGATTGGAACTCTAGCAAGCATCCGCAACTACTAAAGATTCATTAAGGTAAAACCCAACCATAGCATTAAAGTATCAAGTCCCCTTTATCCCATACGCAACAATCTACTTACTCGGGTTTGTGTTTCAGCCACTCACGCAACCCACTATAAGCGAATCATGAACGCATTGCAACACCCTACAGCGGGAATCCCTCACGCTTGCCGACACGGAGGGCACAATAGGACATCACCAATAATAAAACATGCAACTCAAAACAATCATAGCAATTCATCAATCACCGATAGGACAACGAAAATCTACTCAGACATCATAGGATGGCAACACATCATTGGAAAATAATATGAAGCATAAAGCACCATGTTCAAGTACAGGGTACAGCGGGTTGCGGGAGAGTAGACCGCTGAATATAGATGAGGGAAGGTGATGGAGATGTTGGTGAAGATGGCGGAGGTGTTGGTGAAGATCGCGGTGATGATGATGGCCCCCGGCGGTGTTCTGGCACCACCGAAAGGAAGGGGGAGAGAGCCCCCCTTCTTCTTCTTCTTCCTTGACCTTCTCCCTAGATGGAAGAAGGGTTTCCCCTCTGGTCCTTGGTTCCCATGGCGTGGGAGGGGCGAGAGCCCCTCCGAGATTGGATCTATCTCTCTGTTTCTGCATTCTCTGTTTTTTCCCCTTCACCGTTTCCTTTATATCTGGAGATCCGTAACTCCGATTGGGGTGAATCTTTGGCCCAGATTTTTCTCGTAAAATTAGCTTTCTTGCGGCAAAAGAAGGGCATCAACCGCCTTACAGGTGGCCCACGAGAGTCCAGGGCGCGCCCAGGGGGAGGGCGCGCCCCCCTATCTCGTGGCCACCCCGGACACCGTTTCGCGTTGATCCTTCCTCCGGAAAATCCCAAATATTCCAAAATAATTCTCCGTCCGTTTTTATCCCGTTTGGATTCCATTTGATATTGGTTTTTTGCGAAACATAAAACATGCAACAAACAGGAACTGGCACTGGGCACTGGATCAATATGTTAGTCCCAAAAATAGTATAAAAAGTTGCCAAAACTTTATGAAAGTTGAAGAATATTGGCATGGAACAATCAAAAATTATAGATACGACGGAGACGTATCAACCTCCCCCAAGCTTGGCAGTTGCTAAGGGGAGTGCCCATACCCATGTAATTATGTCTCCTTCTTCATAGTTGGTGAAGCAAGAGTTGTTGATGGTGTAGGCTTCTTCCTCAATTTACGCTTGAGTATAGTATTTTGCTCCTTTAGGTCATCGATCTCCTGCTCAAGACTTAATATTCTTTTGCATAATTCCTGTTTATTTTCCTACAATAGATGAAAAGGGATAAACTCGATCTTTGGCTTATTTTCTCTATCAGGGAGGCTTGACTTTTTAAACTCCACATGCATGTCCCCAGGTTGAGGTAATGGGGCTTCGTCTTCGTCTGAACTCGTCTCCTCCTTTCCCTTAGGCTCATAGTCTTCCTCTTCTTCAGTGGTCCAGCCACCATGCCCCAAGTCCCCGTAGACCTTAGGGTCTGCAAGGTAATCAACCACATAGCTGTCCCCTTCCGAATCCTGAGACGACATATTGCTATAGATCTGTAACAGAAACAGCTCGAAACAAAAATAGAGGATATTTGCGTGATACAGTGGTCAAAACCTTCGGGAGATTATATAATGAATTTTTACCAACCAAAATACGTAACGTGCAAGAAAACGGAGTCCGGGAGGCACACGAGGTGGCCACGAGACAGGGTGGCGCACCCAAGAAGGGTGGGCGCGCCCTCCACCCTCGTGGAGGCCTCGTGTCCTTCCCGGACTACTTCTTTCTTTCCAAAATTCTTAAATATTCCAAAATGGAGGAAAATTGCCATTACAACTGTTTTGGAGTCGGTTTACTTACCGTACCACATACCTATTCCTTTTCGGAGTCTGAAACGTTCTGGAAAGTGTCCCTTATGTATTCCTCCGGGGTTACAGTCTCGATAATATTAGTTTCAACATTGATAGGATTACCTTATGTATTCCTCCATATGATTCGGAGTGACACTTGCGTAGGATCTGTTCCTGTTCATGCTCAGGTACACAACGTATAATAACACCATCTACTCCTTTATAAAGGTGTGGGTCATCCCAGAAGTAATGTCTTAAATCATAAAAGAACTTTTTCTTTTGTTGGTATGTGAAACTAGGTGGTATAAATTTAGCAACAATGTAATTAGCATAATCAGCATACTAAGGAGCAGTACGAGAAGCATTAATGACCGCTAATTGTTCATCAGGAAAGCTATCATCAATAGGTAGTGGGTCATCAAGAACATTCTCTAACCTAGACAAGTTGCCTGCAACGGGGTTCTCAACTCCCTTTCTATCAACAATATGCAAATCCAATTCTTGGAGCAAGAGAACCCATCTAATAAGTCTAGGCTTAGCATCTTTCTTTTCCATAAGATATTTAATAGCAGCATGATCAGTGTGAATAGTAACTTTGGAATCAACAATATAAGGTCTGAACTTATCACAAGCAAATACAACTGCTAAGAACTCTTTTTCAGTAGTGGCATAATTTCTTTGGGTAGTATCAAGAGTTTTACTAGCATACTGGATAACATTCAATTTCTTATCAACTCTTTGCCCTAGAACAGCACCTACAGCATAATCACTAGCATCACACATAATTTCAAAAGGTAAACTCCAATCAGGTGGCTGAACAATAGGTGCAGTGATTAAAGCTTTCTTAAGTATTTCAAATGCTTCTACACAATCATCAGCAAAGATAAAAGGAATATCTTTTTGCAATAAATTAGTTAGAGGCCTAGAGATTTTAGAAAAGTCCTTAATGAACCTCCTATAAAAACCGGCATGACCAAGGAAACTTCTTATACCTTTTATGTCCTTGGGACATGGCATCTTTTCAATAGCATCAACTTTAGCTTTATCAACTTCAATACCTCTCTCGGAAATCTTATGCCCCAAGACAATGCTCTCATTAACCATAAAGTGGCACTTTTCCCAATTCAAGACGAGACTAGTGTCTTCGCATCTCTACAAAACTCGATCAAGGTTGCTCAAGCAATCATCAAAAGAGGATCCATAAACAGAGAAATCATCCATGAATACCTCACAAATTTTTTTCACAAAAGTCAGAGAATATAGCCATCATGCATCTTTGAAAGGTAGCAGGTGCATTACATAAACCAAAAGGCATACATCTATAAGCAAAAGTACCAAAAGGGCAAGTAAAAGTAGTTTTTGATTGATCCTCCGCTGACACAGGTATTTGAGAGAAACCAGAATAACCATCTAGAAAGCAAAAAATCCTAGCATTAACAGTATTCAAGAAGGGTCTGCCAAAAATAATGGGAGAAAAATCATCTTGTGGGGAACTAAGAACAAGAAAATCAGCAGGATATTTAACCTTCCCACATAAGACTTCAACATCTCTAACAATCCCAACTGGTGAAATAGTATCTCTATTGGCAAGCTTGATAGTAACATCAATACCTTCCAATTCAGCGGGTGCAATATCATGCATAATTTCTTTATATAAGTCATAGGGTATTGCACTAGCACTAGAACCCATATCACATAAGCCATGATAACAATGATCTCCTATTTTAAGAGAAATAATAGGCATACCTACAACAGGTCTATGTATCTTAGCATCTGGTCTAACAATATTAGCAGTCTCACCACAGAAATAAATAACATGCATGTCTAAATTATCATCCAAGAGATCTTTAACCATAGCAATACTAGGTTCAACTTTGATTTTCTCAGGAGGTGTAAAGGTTCTAGTATTAATCTTACGAACAACAATCGAAGTTTTAGCATGATCCTTTATTCTAACAGGAAAAGGAGGTTTCTCAACATAAGTAGTAGGAACAATAGGATCATTATAAGTGACAGTCTTTTCTTCAACTGTAATAGGTGCAACTACTTTTACTTCAATGGGAGGATTATATTTAAACCACTTCTCCTTAGGGAAATCAACGTGAGTAGCAAAAGATTCACAAAAAGCAGCTACTATCTCAGAGTCAAGTCCATACTTAGCGCTAAATCCACGAAAAACATCGGTATCCATAAAAGATTTAACACAATCAAACTTAGGTGTTATACCTGACTCCTTGCCATTTTCAGAGCTCCAATCTTCAGAGTTTCGTTTAATTCTTTCCAATAAATCCCATTTGAATTCAATAGTCTTCAGCATATAAGAACCAGCACAAGAAGTATCAAGCATGTTGCGATCATTGGGAGAAAGCCGAGCATAAAAATTTTGAATAATCATTTCTCTGGAGAGCTCATGATTGGGGCATGAATATAACATTGACTTAAGCCTCCCCCAAGCTTGAGCGATGCTTTCTCCTTCGCGAGGCCAGAAATTATATATGTAATTACGATCACGATGAACAAGATGCATAGGATAGAACTTCTGGTGAAATTCCAACTTCAATTGTTTATAATTCCAAGATCCCGTATCATCACGTAGCCTATACCATGTCAATGCATCTCCCTTCAGAGATAAAGGGAAGACCTCCTTTTGACAACATCATCGGGAATACCTGCAAGCTTAAATAATCCACAAACTTCATCCACAAAGATAAGGTGTAAATCGGGATGCAATGTTCCATCTCCTGCAAAGGGATTAGCTAGCAATTTCTCTATCATACCCAAAGGAATATCAAAGTAAATATTTTCAGTAGGTTCAGTAGGTTGAGGAGCAACTCTTTGCTCTTCTGGTCGGGGTGAAGATACCCCGAACAAGCCCCTCAAAGGATTAGTTTCCATAGTAACAAGTGACAGAAAATTTCAGCACACTATATAAATGTTTCCTTACCAAGTTCCACTCACCAAAGGCGCTTCACTCCCCGGCAACGGTGCCAGAAAAGAGTCTTGATGACCCACAAGTATAGGGGATCTGTCATAGTCCTTTTGATAAGTAAGAGTGTCGAACCCAACGAGGAGCAGAAGGAAATGACAAGCGGTTTTCAGTAAGGTTTTCTCTGCAAGCACTGAAATTGTAGGTAACAGATAGTTTTGTGATAAAATAAATTGTAACAGTAACAAGCAATGAAAGTAAATAAAGTGCAGCAAGGTGGCCCAATCCTTTTTGTAGCAAAGGACAAGCCTAGATAATTTCTTATAATGAGAAAAGAGCTCTCAAGGACACATGGGAATTATCGTCAAGCTAGTTTTCATCACGCTCATATGATTCACGTTCGGTACTTTGATAATTTGATATGTGGGTGGACCGGTACTTGGGTACTGCCCTTCCTTGGACAAGCAACCCACTTATGATTAACCCCTATCGCAAGCATCCTCAACTACAAAATAAGTATTAAGGTAAACCTAACCACAACATTAGACATATGGATCCAAATCAGCCCCTTACGAAGCAACACATAAACTAGGGTTTAAGCTTCTATCACTCTAGCAACCCATCATCTACTTATTACTTCCCAATGCCTTCCTCTAGGCCCAAATAATGGTGAAGTGTCATGTAGTCGACGTTCACATAACACCACTAGAGGAAAGACAACATACATCTCATCAAAATATCGAACGAATACCAAATTCACATGACTACTAATAGCAAGACTTCACCCATGTCCTCAGGAACAAACGTAACTACTCACAAAGCATATTCATGTTCATAATCAGAGGAGTAATAATATGCATTAAGGATCTGAACATATGATCTTCCACCAAATAAACCAATTAGCATCAGCTACAAGGAGTAATCAACACCACTAGCAACCCACAGGTACCAATTTGTGGTTTTGGATACAAGATTGGATACAAGAGATGAACTAGGGTTTGAGAGGAGATGGTGCTGGTGAAGATGTTGATGGAGATTGACCCCCTCCCGATGAGAGGATCGTTGGTGATGACGATAGTGATGATTTCCCCCTCCCGGAGGGAAGTTTCCCCGGTAGAACAGCTCTGCCGGAGCCCTAGATTGGTTCCGCCAAGGTTCTGCTTCGTGGCGGTGGAGTTTCGTCCCGTAAGCTTGCCTCTGATTGTTTCAGGGTAAAAGCCTTCATATAGTAGAAGATGGGCACCGGAGGGCCACCAGGGGGCCCAGGAGAATGGGGGCACGCCCAGTAGGGGTGGGCGCGCCCCCACCCTCTTGGCCAGGGTGTGGGTCCCCTTTGGTGCTTTCTTCGCTCGATAATTCTTATTAATTCCAAAAATAGCTTTCTTGGAGTTTCAGGATTTTTGGAGCTGTGCAGAATAGGTTTCCAATATTTGCTCCTTTTCCAGCCAGAATTCCAGCTGCCGGCATTCCCCCTCTTCATGGTAAACCTTGTAAAATAAGAGAGAATAGCCATAAGTACTGAGATAAAATATGTAATAACAGCCCATAATGCAATAAATATGATATAAAAGCATGATGCAAAATGGACGTATCACTCTGCAGTCGGTTAGGGATTGGATGGAGTAGTGGAAACAAAGATCTAAAACATTGAGCTCAGGGCTATTTGGTGGTTGCTGTATTAATCAAATATCCAGATCTCTTTGTGCCGCAGCTTCTAAAAACCCAGCATCATTAGGGAGGACATGTGGTGTTGCATTATCTTGTGGAATGAAGATTGTTGTGTCCTTGTAACCGTTAGGACATTTGTCTTGAATGGAAGGGATTACTTTATTGATCAGGTAATCTTTGCATACAGGCCGGGTTACTTTCGCTTGCCTCAGCTCTATTGTCCCTCTATCTCTATTGTGGTTGGTTCGTTGTGCCTCGTCCTGTACCACGAACGGACAAATGCCAAGCTTTCCATCAAATGTCATCTCCCCATCTTCATTGTAGCGAGGCTTGGCCATAGTTGTTAGGAACATTACCTTCCCAATGCTATGAGTATTGTGCACAGTACGATTTGGTTGTTCTTCTCTAGGCAGTACATAGTTGCTGCTCTTCACTCGAGTCATGTCATACCATTTCTCATCTATGTGGACCATATTTGTCATTGGCTTGAAACAAGGCCAAGGACTTGATATCCATCGCTCATCCATCACTAGTAGAAAAACACCAATTAGTCCCGGTTTGTAAGGGCCTTTAGTCCCGGTTCATGAACCGGGACTAATGGGTCGTTACTAATACCTCCACCCATTAGTCCCGGTTCAAACACGAACCAGGACCAATGTGCCTCCACGTGGCCCTGTGCGCCGAGCCCAGTCAGGGGGCCTTTGGTCCCGGTTGGTGGCTCCAACCGGGACCAAAAGGCATCCACGCGTCTGCATTCCAGTGGCTGGGGTTTTTGTTTTTTTTAAAGGAGGGGGGTTGGGGGTTTTGGGGGTTAATTTAGGTGTTTCATATATTGCGTTAGCTAGCTAATTAATAGAGAGAAGTGTCCTCTCTTATGTCCGTGCTTGGTCGACGCTACGTACTATATATACATAAGTGATCGAGAGAACCATTCAGTACAGAAGTTCGTCATGCATACCGAGATAAGTGATCGATCGACCTCTCCTTCTCCGAGAGATTGGTCGAACAACAAGTTTTCGTATCATGTATCCGACGCTACTGGCTACATACATGTACAATATGTATAAGATCTCTTAGTTACAAACCCCTAGCATTTGAAATCAATTTCCACATGGTATTCTCCGGCTTTACTGATGACGTGTTCAAGAAAGAATCCCGCCAATTCCTCTTGAATTGCTTTCATGTGATCTGGTTCTAGGAGTTCATCCCGCATCTGCCACGTCTAATTTGAAGAAGTGGGTTAATTAATACATATATATGAATGAAACTCAACAGAAATGATGGTGTAATAAAATGAAATTGTGAATATTATTGCTTACGCACTTCATATTGTCTTCTAGAGTAGCCCCGCTTGTTTTTCAAAGTCGCGGTGTGGATGAACTCGCACACGTAGTATCCACAGAAATCATTCCCTTCCTCCTGCCACAAGCACTTTACGAGAAATAGAGGTCAATCAAACTGATAATGAAGCATTATAAATGTCATTGATGAAAGTATAGCTATAGAATCAACGGGAGATGCGCGCAACTAGCTAGCCAGTAGTACTTACTTTCGGGTATGTATATCGCGGCTCCTTCGGCAGTCCCGGAGCTTCTGCGGTGAACTGTTTCCAAACCCTGCAAGACAAAGAAAATAATTATTATTACTTGAGATATGAGGCGTCCAGTTCGGAAGGTTGATGAGCTCCTTCCGCCATAGGCATGGAGTCTTCAGAGCAGAACCCAGCCTAGTCTCCCCTTCACCAGTAGGATGGTCAAGCGGGAGGTCCTCAAATCCCTCCGTTATTTCATCCACCATCACCTTAGCATATCCTTCTGGAATCGGCTGGCAGTGATAAGTTGTGCCGAGTCCACTAGGATAAACTTGGCCAACAGCCGCCTTGACCTTCAAAGTCATCCATCGCGCCATAATGTGGCAACTTTGGGACTCCGTGATACCATCCATGGGATAGCTGGCAGGAGCCGTCAAGACATGCTCCGGCTGAAGCAGCTTGGTGGAAGCCACGCTGCTTCTCTGCTGAGATGGCGGGTTAGCTTCGGGGGAAGCTTCGGCAGGTTGTTTGTTGCGATCTGCTGCTTCTCGTTCCTCTTCTCAATCCTCTAGCCCCATTACCCTTCCAAGCAGCGCCTGTAGTTGGTCCTGCTCCAGTTTCTTCCTCCTCTCGTGGGTTTTGTAACCCCCTGCGTCCGGAAAACCAACCTTCCACGGAATGGAGCCTAGTGTGCCTCGTGTCCGTCCCAGGTGCTCAGGATTCCCAAGGGCCATTGTGAGCTTGTCCTTCTCCCTGTTTGGAAGGAACGTCCATCACTGCGCTGCAGCGATATAGTGTCGAAGGTTCTTGACTGGTATTTCCAGTTGCTCGTCCGTCCACTGGCACTTCCCTGTTACAGGGTCCAAGGTTCCGCCAGCCCCGAAGAACCAAGTCCGGCAACGGTCTGGCCAGTACATTGTCTCTGGTTCGATCCCTTTTTCAAGCAGATCATGCTCGGCCTTGGTCCACTTAGGTCGGGCTTTGAGGTAGCCACCTGACCCCGTGTGATGGTGAAGCTTCTTCTTCGCAGCATTTTCCTTGTTTCTCGCCGACATCTTCTTACTCTTTTCCGATGTCTTGTGGGCCACAAATGCGGGCCAGTGATCTTTGATCTTCTTATATTTGCCGATGAATTCTGGTGTCTTTTTTTCGACAAACTGGTTCAGCTCTTTCCTCCACCTCCTCATTAGGGTTGCCATCTTCTTAAGAGCACAAGACTTGATTAATTGCTCTTTAACTGGATTCTCCGGATCCTCCTCTGGCGGTAGGGTGAAATTTGCCTTCAGCTCAGTCCAAAGATCATCTTTCTGCATATCATTGACATAAGACACCTCAGGGTCTTCCTCCTTAGGCTTATACCATTGCTGGATGCTGATCGGGATCTTGTCCCTAACAAGAACCCCGCACTGAGCAGAAAATGCCTTCCTTGTCCGGATGGGTTCAATCGGTTCGCCGTCGGGCGCGATTTCTATGATCTCAAACTTTTCATCCGAGCTCAACTTTTTCTTTGGGCCTCGTCTCCTTACCGAAGTTGTGCTCGATCCGGAGGGCTAGAAATTATAAGGAAAAAAGACGAGAGTAACTAATATGTGTACATATACCAAAACAATGGAAGCATCAATTAACTAGTCAGCACGGGCTTAACTAATATATATATACCTGGCCGGACTCGGTTCGGTCACCGGAGCAGTCAGCACGGTCTCCTTCTTGTACCTCCATTGTGTCACCGGGGCCATCATGAACATAGTCCTCTTCTTGTACCGGCATTAATGGGCCGAAGCCATCATGAACATAGCCCTCTTCTTCATCCAGCTGACCATCGGTGTCGAGGAGAAATGACGCAACATCATCACTTCCATTTGCGATTATCTCCCCCAACATCGCTTCTATTTCTTCATCTCGGGAGTGATCCATAATTTCTGCAAATATTTACAACATGCCAATTATTATTCAAACATGGTACAGATGGATATAT
>NC_041389.1:555437666-555440125 GCF_002162155.2 Triticum dicoccoides
TATATATATATTAGTGGCAAACGTAGAACTAGCTAGCTAATCACAATAAGGAATCATGTTAGTGGCCTCGACACTGCTTCTCTAGGGTTTGGGGTCGCCTCGACACAACGCTTCAAGGGTTTGGGGTGGCCTCAACGACAATGCTCTTTTAACTTGGTAAATTTGGGTGGCCTCGAGAGAGTTAATTTGTCGGGTAGGGGCGCGGCGGGAGGGGGTAGGAGACCAACATCATTTTCTCTCTAGGGTTTGGGTGTCCTCGAGAGTTTTGGTCGAGCAAGAGGGCCGAGGGCTGGGGGGTGCTGCCGTTGTATAAGTTATCACGGTCGAGAGGGGGTATATATATATATCGACCGCCCCTCATGTCGAAGTTATCTAGAGGGGGTTATATCGACAACGACGCGACATACATATACATGGGAAAATAATGTTATCGGGGAGGGGGTATCGGTACCACCCCCTCGTGTTGAAGTTTCTTCTTTCTCCTCTATTCCTTTCTTTCTTCTTCTACTCTTCTTTTTCTTCTTCTCCCTCGAGAAAGGAAAATAATTAAGGAAAAGGAAGAAAAGAGGAAGAAGGAAGAAGGAAGAAGAAGAAGAAAAAAAAGAAAAAAAAAAGAGGAGAAGAAGAAAAAATAGAATTTTTTTTTCTTCTATTTTTTCTTCTTCTCCTCTATTCCTTTATTCTTCTCCTCTTCTTTTTCTTCTTTTTTCCTCTTCTTATTTATTTCTACTCTTCTTCCTCTCTTCTTTTTCTCCTTTCTTCCTCTTCTTATTTTCCTTTTTCCTCTCATTCTTTTTCTTCTTCTTCTTCCTTCTTCCTTCTTCCTCTTTTCTTCCTTTTCCTTATTTTACTTTCTCCTCTACACTAACTTAAAATGCACTAACCTAAAATCGATATCTACTAACAACCTAAATATAAAATTAATACATATATGAAAAAACATATATAAACAAAAAAATGCTATGAACATTATATTCATACATACATATATAGCCACATCCATTCATCATATATATAGCTCCCACATACATATATACATTATATATATGAAAAAAATGCAATGAACAAAAAAAATACACTTATGAAAAAAAATACTATGAACATGTACACATATATACACATAAAAACACATATACACAAAGAAAATGCAAAAAATACATATATACTTGCATATATGTATAAATTTTTGCATATATAATTTTTTGCATATATAGAAAACAGAGGAAAGGGCGCCGGCGGCCGGACCGAAGGCGGCGGCGTGTGGTCGGGGCGACGTTGAACGGGTTGGGAAAGGGGCGGCGCGCGCGGCGACGGCGACGGGGTCGGGGAAGGAGCGGCGCGCGCGGCGACGGCGACGGGGTCGGGGAAGGGGCGGCGCGCGCGGCGACGGGGTCGGGGAACGGCCGGTGGCGCGCGCGGCGACGACGATGGTGTTGGGGCCGACAGGGGCGGCGGGCGCGGCGACGGTGTCGGGGCAGTGGCTCGGCGGCGGCGACGGCAAGCTGGACCAGCCTGACGGCGTCGGGGCAGGGCTCGGCGGTGACGGCAACAAGGAGCAGAGGCGTCGGGGCGAGAAGGAAAGAGATGGATTTTGGCGAAAACTGCCAAGTCCTGTATATATAGCAAGAGCATTGGTCCCGGTTGGTGGATCCAACCGGAACGAATGCCACCTTTAGTCCCGGTTGGTGCCACCAATTGGACCAAAGGCCTCTTTTCAGCAGCCCAAAGGGCGGGAAGCGGCGGCCTTTGGTCCCGGTTGGTGCCGGTTGGAGGCACCAACCGGGACTAAAGGGTGGGCATTGGTACCGGTTGGTGCCACGAACCGGTACCAATGCACCCCATTTAGTCCCGGTTGGAGCCACCAACCGGGACCAAAGGCCCCTGTGCTGCCCGCGTCGCGGCCAAAGTTTAGTCCCACCTCGCTAGTTGAGAGGGGCGCGCAGTGGTTTATAAGCCCCATTGTCGCACCCCTCTCGAGCTCCTCTCCACTGCAGGCTTACGGGCCTACTTGCTACTGCTTTGCCTGATGGGCCTTCTGGGCCTACTGCGGGCCTGAATCCTGGCCCATAGTAGGGTTTCAAGTCGTATTCAGGCCGTGGGGGCCCAGTAGGAGGCATTTTTTTTGTTTTTTTGTTTTCCTTACTTATAGTTGCTATTATTATTATTTTTCCAGTTTTTTTGTTTTGTTTTCTGCATTATTTATTTTCTTTTGTTTTTTGCTTTATTTTTTAATTCTTTTTGCTTTTAGTTTTAGGAAAATTATAAACTTTCTGTTAGTGCCATTACTTTTCAAATTTGAAAACACTTTTTTTGTTTTTTTGTTTTCTTTCTTGCTTTATTTATTTTACTTTGTTTCTACTTACAACAAAATACTTATTGTTGTTTTTTTGTTTTGTTTTCTGCATTATTTATTTTCTTTTGTTTTTTGCTTTATTTTTTAATTCTTTTTTGCTTTTAGT
>NC_041389.1:555440296-555472325 GCF_002162155.2 Triticum dicoccoides
CTTGCTTTATTTATTTTATTTTGTTTCTACTTACAACAAAATACTTATTGTTGTTTTTTTGTTTTGTTTTCTACATTATTTATTTTCTTTTGTTTTTTGCTTTATTTTTAAATTATTTTTGCTTTTAGTTTTAGGAAAATTATAAACTTTCTGTTAGTGCCATTACTTTTCAAATTTGAAAACACTTTTTTGTTTTTTTGTTTTCTTTCTTGCTTTATTTATTTTATTTTGTTCCTACTTACAACAAAATACTTACTGTTGCTATTTTTAATTATTACGAGGGCCGAACCATAAGACATTAAAGCATTTCAAATGAACTCTGAAAAAGTTGAAAGTTGGCATGGTATCATAAATTGACCCACACATAGCATGTGCATATACAAAACGAACAATGGTATCATACTCGTCAGTTATAAAGTTAGCATGGTATCATCATAATAGTTGCGGGAGAAAGTCTTCACTTTTTCTTCGCTTGTGTCATTTGCTTATTGCGCCGTAACCATGGATAATCTTCATCGTTTATCAGGATGCTGGGGTCAGCCTTGACTTTGAAGGGAGGAATTTCATGAAACTTTTCATAATCTTCAGACATGTCTGTCTTGTCCTCCACTCCCACGATGTCCCTTTTTCCTGAAAGAACTATGTGGCGCTTTGGCTCATCGTATGATGTACTCGCTTCCTTATCTTTTCTCTTTCTCGGTCTGGTAGACATGTCCTTCACATAGATAACCTGTGCCACATCATTTGCTAGGACGAACGGTTCGTCAGTATATCCAAGATTTTTCAGATCCACTGTTGTCATTCCGTACTGTGGGTCTACCTGTACCCCGCCTCCTGACAGATTGACCCATTTGCACTTAAACAAAGGGACTTAAAATCATGTCCGTAGTCAAGTTCCCATATGTCCACTATGTAACCATAATATGTGTCCTTTCCCCTCTCGGTTGTTGCATCAAAGCGGACACCGCTGTTTTGGTTGGTGCTCTTTTGATCTTGGTCAATCGTGTAAAATGTATTCCCATTTATCTCGTATCCTTTCCAAATCATAACAGTCGAAGATGGTCCCCTGGACAACAAGTACAGCTCATCACAAACAGTGTTGTCACCTCTGAGATGTGCTTCCAACCAACTGTTGAAAGTCCTGATGTGTTCACATGTAATCCAGTCGTCGCACTGCTCCGGGTGTTTGGAGCGCAGACTGTTCTTGTGTTCATCGACATACGGGGTCACCAAGGTAGAGTTCTGTAGAACTGTGTAGCGTGCTTGAGACCAAGAATATCCGTCCCTGCATATTATTGAGTCCCTTCCAAGCGTGCCTTTTCCAGTCAGTCTCCCCTCATACCGCGATTGAGGAAGACCTATATTCTTAAGGCCAGGAATGAAATCAGCACAAAACCCGATGACATCCTCTGTTTGATGGCCCATGGAGATGCTTCCTTCTGGCCTAGCGCGGTTACGGACATATTTCTTTAGGACTCCCATGAACCTCTCAAAGGGGTACATATTGTGTAGAAATACGGGGCCAAGAATGACAATCTCGTCAACTAGATGAACTAGGACGTGCGTCATGATATTGAAGAAGGATGGTGGGAACACCAGCTCGAAACTGACAAGACATTGTACCACATCACTCCTTAGCCTTGGTATGATTTCTGGATCGATCACCTTCTGAGAGATTGCATTGAGGAATGAACATAGCTTCACAATGGCTAATCGGACGTTTTCCGGTAGAAGCCCCCTCAATGCAACCGGAAGCAGTTGCGTCATAAGCACGTGGCAGTCATGAGACTTTAGGTTCTGAAACTTTTTCTCTGCCATATTTATTATTCCTTTTATATTCGACGAGAAGCCAGCCGGGACCTTCATACTAAGCAGGCATTCAAAGAAGATTTCCTTCTCTTCTTTGGTAAGAGCATAGCTGGCAGGACCTTCATACTGCTTTGGAGGCATACCGTCTTTTTCGTGCAAACGTTGCAGGTCCTCCCGTGCCTCAGCTGTATCTTTTGTCTTCCCATACACGCCCAAGAAGCCTAGCAGGTTCACGCAAAGGTTCTCCGTCACGTGCATCATGTCGATCGAAGAACGGACCTCTAGGTCTTTCCAGTAGGGTAGGTCCCAAAATATAGATTTCTTCTTCCACATGGGTGCGTGTCCCCCAGCGTCACTCGGAACAGCTAGTCCGCCGGGATCCTTTCCAAAGATTACGTGTAAATCATTGACCATAGCAAGTACGTGATCACCGGTACGCATGGCGGGCTTCTTCCGATGATCTGCCTCGCCTTTGAAATGATTGCCTTTCTTTCGACATTGATGGTTGGTCGGAAGAAATCGACGATGGCCCAGGTACACATTCTTCCTGCAGCTTGCCAGGTATATACTATCGGTGTCAAGTAAACAGTGCGTGCATGCGTGGTATCCCTTGTTTGTCTGTCCTGAAAGGTTACTGAGAGCGGGCCAATCGTTGATGGTCACGAACAGCAACGCCTTTAGGTTAAATTCCTCCTGTTTGTGCTCATCCCACGTACGTACACCGTTTCCATTCCACAGCTGTAAAAGTTCTTCAACTAATGGCCTTAGGTACACATCAATGTCGTTGTCGGGTTGCTTAGGGCCTTGGATGAGAACTGCCATCATAATGAACTTCCGCTTCATGCACATCCAAGGAGGAAGGTTATACATACATAGAGTCACGGGCCAGGTGCTGTGATTGCTGCTCTGCTCCCCGAAAGGATTAATGCCATCCGCGCTTAAAGCAAACTATACGTTCCTTGGCTCACTTGCAAACTCATCCCAGTACTTTCTCTCGATTTTTCTCCACTGCGACCCGTCAACGGGTGCTCTCAACTTCCCGTCTTTCTTACAGTCCTCACTGTGCCATTGCATCAACTTGGCATGCTCTCCGTTTCTGAACAGACGTTCCAACCGTGGTATTATAGGAGCATACCACATCACCTTCGCAGGAACCCTCTTCCTAGGGGGATACCCGTCAACATCACCAGGGTCATCTCGTCTAATCTTATACCATAATGCACCGCATACCGGGCATGCGTTCAGATCCTTGTACGCACCGCGGTAGAGGATGCAGTCATTAGGGCATGCATGTATCTTCTGCACCTCCAATCCTAGAGGGCATACGGCCTTCTTTGTTGCGTATGTACTGTCGGGCAATTCGTTATCCTTTGGAAGCTTCTTCTTCAATATTTTCAGTAACTTCTCAAATCCTTTGTCAGGCACAGCATTCTCTGCCTTCCATTGCAGCAATTCCAGTACGGTACTGAGCTTTGTGTTGCCATCTTCCCAATTGGGGTGCAACCCTTTTTTGTGGTCCTCTAACATGCGATCGAACTTCAGCTTCTCCTTTTGACTTTCGCATTGCGTCCTTGCATCGACAATGACCCGACGGAGATCATCATCATCGGGCACATCGTCTGGTTCCTCTTGATCTTCAGCAGCTTCGCCCGTTGCAGCATCATCGTGCACATCGTCTGGTTCCTCTTGATGTTCAGTACCATCACCGTATTCAGGGGGCACATAGTTGTCATCGTACTCTTCTTCTTCGCCGTCTTCCATCATAACCCCTATTTCTCCGTGCCTCGTCCAAACATTATAGTGTGGCATGAAACCCTTGTAAAGCAGGTGGGTGTGGAGGATTTTCCGGTCACAGTAAGACTTCGTATTCCCACATATAGGGCATGGACAACACATAAAACCATTCTGCTTGTTTGCCTCAGCCACTTCGAGAAAATCATGCACGCCCTTAATGTACTCGGAGGTGTGTCTTGAACCGTACATCCATTGCCGGTTCATTTGCGTGCATTATATATAATAAGTGTGTCAAAAATCATTACAGAACACTAAAACCAAATTAATAGAAGTTCATCATCACACTAAAACCAAAGTACATACATAGTTCTCATCTAACAACATAAAGCTCTGCAGAGCATTTAATTAATTAAACCATACACTGAAACTATGTAAAACATTTCAATGCGAAAACAAATGCGATCATAATCGCAACCAATGTAACAACTGATCCAACGGCATAATGATACCAAGTCTCGATATGAATGGCATATTTTCTAATCTTTCTAATCTTCAAGCGCATTGCATCCATCTTGATCTTGTGATCATCAACGACATCCGCAACATGCAACTCCAATATCATCTTCTCCTCCTCAATTTTTCTATTTTTTTCCTTCAACAAATTGTTTTCTTCTTCAACTAAATTTAACCTCTTGACAATAGGGTCGGTTGGAATTTCCAGTTCAACAACCTCCTAGATAAATAAAATCTATGTCACGTTGGTCGGCATAATTGTCATAAACAATGAATGAACCAATAGTTATGAAAAGATAATATATACCACATCCGAATCATAGACAGGACGAGGGCCGACGGGGGCGGATACCAAAACCATCGCACTATATAAGATGCAATAATAAAAGTAAGAAAATTATACAAGTATCTATATAAACATACAAGTAAGAGGCTCACCACGGTGGTGCCGGCGACGAGATCGGCGCGGGCGATCGACGATGGTGAAGACGGGGACGGGACGTGACGGACCGCTAAACCTAGACAAATATTGACGAAAATAGAGCTTGGAGGTGGAGCTTAGAGAGGAGAAAGCTTAAGTAGTGCGGCTCGGGCATTCCATCGAACACCTTGTGTGCATAGGAGGTGAGCTAGAGCACCACAAAGCTCCCTCCTCGCATGCCACGAAAAACAGAGCAGTGAGAGAGCTCTGCTCGCGGGGTATATATAGGCAACTAATTGGTCCCGGTTCGTGGCTTGAACCGGGACCAAAGGGAAGCCTTTGGTCCCGGTTCAGGCGACCAACCGGGACCAGTGGTGGTGGGCCAGGAGCAAGGCACATTGGTCCCGGTTCGTCCCACCAACCGGGACCAAAAGGTCCAGACGAACCGGGACCAATGGCCCACGTGGCCCGGCCGGCCCCCGGGGCTCACGAACCGGGTCCAATGCCCCCATTGGTCCCGGTTCTGGATTGAACCGAGACTAATGGGCTGACTCGGCCTGGACCATTGCCCCCTTTTCTACTAGTGCGTCATGGACATGCAGAACTTTAGTCTCGCTATCTTGTTTTGTGGCTTGAGTGTGGGTTTGATGGTGCTCGTGATGCGTTTTAACTCGCAACTGAAATCTGCCATGGAGGGTTGATCGGGGAATACCTAAACACCTTGCAAGAGAACAAATTGTTCTTCTTTTGTTCAAAGGGATTGTAGCTGTTCTCGACAGATCTAGTTCTTTCCTCTTCCTACCTCTATTCTTCTTCTTGCTTGAAACATCAACTTCTTGGCCTGCTGCAAGTTGTTATTTGTCTATATTCCATATTCTTATAACTATTCGCAGGTGAACATTCAACATAGTCGCAATGAGCACCCTGTCATACAGGTGAATCTGTCCATCTCTAAGCTCGATTACTCACAGAGCAAAGTAAACACCAAATCTCTCCTTGTCTGTCAGGTCCTTCCCTCTTGGATTGCCTTGTGCATTAGCTTCTTGAGCTTCTTCCACTTCTGCATCTTATTGAGCTTCTTCCACTTCTACATCTTCTTGTGCCTCTTGAGCTTCTTTCAATTCTGCATCTTCTTGTGCCTCTTGAGCTTCTTCCTCTTCAGGAAACAAAATCAATTCAATGTCTTCATCCTCCTCTTCCGGGATCAAGTTCAAATCAATAGTGTCACCTTGTTGAGCTTGTTCTTCTTGTTGAGCTTCATCTTCCTCTTCCGGGATCAAGTTCAAATCAATAGCGTCACCTTGCTGAGTTTGTTCTTCTTGTTGAGCTTCATCTTCCTATTCCGGGATCAAGTTCAAATCAATAGTGTCACCATGCTGAGCTTGTTCTTCTTGTTGAGCTTCATCCCCCTCTTCCGGGATCAACTTCAAATCCATAGTTGTGTGCTCCTGTCTGTACTCATAACAAGAGTACAAAATATGAATGGTTAGCATATAATCATAACAAGAGTAGTGCATAAGATATCTTCGTCCAGTAAGATCATTTGCATAATGGATGCTATCTTTATTTTCAGTTACATTCATAACACTTTGTTCTAACTAAATTTTTTTTGCTCTCACATGCTTCTATCAGTGGTTATCTAACTAAAATCTATATTGTTTGCTAAAATCTTATAAACAAAACACATGGAAGCAACTCTATACATGATCCATCTAGAGTAATTAATTTGGTACTCCATTTGCTGTTGAATTCACTAATTTGGTACTCCATTTTACTAATGCAAAATTTTAGTAAGAGCATTCCATATATGTCCAGCAGCACTTGCTCGTCTCCATCTGACAGAAAGCAAAAAACCGCCTTCAGTTTGGTAGCATGAGTACACTAATCTCCCGTGTTTCTTTTATCTAAACAACATTCGATTGAGCATTTGGCCATGCTGCTGCTCACACTCAAGCTCAGCATAAAGACCGAGTGCGGAAATAAGCCGGCCAAAATCAGTTAGGAGGAATACTTTCCCAATCTTTCCAGATTCGGTTAAGCTAAGGTAAGGTTAGCAGCAAAACAAACACAGGTTATTGTGAATTGATAGCAACAACACCTTCCTCTGACCAAAACAAACACATGTTATTTTTTTGGTAACAGGGTGCATGTAGATTCAGAAATCTTCAATTTTCCGAAGTTGACAGTAACAAGATTTAATTCAGTTAACTTGAGTTATCCAGAGTTGTCTTTTCCAACATGCAGATGAGTGTAAAAATGGAGATGATCCAACAATGTTCCAAATTATGCATGAATCTGTAGCACACCATGGCACTACTATTATTGGATCATCTCCGTTTTTACACTCGTCTACATGTTGTCTTTTCCAATGAAGACTAGTTAGTTTGCATTATCTTCTCTGCTAATAAAACACAAAACAGTTCATTGTCTTCCATGGCAGTATGCCAGCTTTGTACCAAGTGCTTGGCAATGATAAATTAGCAAAAACAAGATGACACTACTATTATTGGACCATTATCTGCCTAACAACTTATTTTTTACACTCATCTGCATAATTTGTAGCACACCATGACACTACTATTATTGGACCATTTTTACACTCATCTCCACCTGGAGAACAAATTCCTTAGTGCAAGTTATTGATTGAATTTACACTCATCTGCATAATTGTGTAGAAACATTGACTGTATTTTGATGACTGAATTTAAAATCACTACTTGGAGTACACACTAACTGAATTTAACACTGCAATTGATTATCCTGTGATCCATGGACACTGCAATTGTGCATTATCCTGGATACAGAACATGGATCTCTGTATAGTTCAAATACTCTGAATAATTCAACAATTGACAGAGGCATAACATTTTTCCTTCTCCTATTTTAGACCATAACCACAATAATCTGGTCCAGTTGCTCTTGATGATGCATTGTGTTTGAAATTGCAATGTATAGAAATTGGAGCACCACGAGCAAGCAGGCAGAGGGCGGATTTACAAAAGGGTGCTTCTTCTCCCAGTAGCGGCACAAGCAGGGGAGCTACGGGCGGAGGAGCAGCAACTTGCACAGGAGCAGGCCCGCTAGGAGCTTGAGGACGAGCTTGAGGTCCAGGCCCGCCGGGAGCTCCAGGTCCAGGCGCTCGAGACGCTGATAACCCACAAGTATACGGGATCGCAACATTTTTCGAGGGTAGAGTATTCAACTCAAATTTATTGATTCGACACAAGGGGAGCCAAATAATATTCTCAAGTTTAGCAGCTGAGTTGTCAATTCAACCACACCTAAAAGACTTAATATCTGCAGCAGAGTATTTAGTAGCAAAGTAGTATGGAAGTAACGGTAACAGTGACAAAAATAACAGTAGCAGTTTTGTAGCAATTGTAACAGTGGCAACGATAAAGTAACTTAGCAAAGATCAATATGAAACGAGCTCGTAGATAATGGATCAATGATGGATATCGGATAGCATTCATCATGCAACTATTATAACATAGGGTGACACAGAACTAGCTTCAATTCATTAATATAATAATAATAATAATAATTAGTACTGGTAATAATAATTATCCACGGCTTTCACATTAAGAAGGACGACGACCGGGCGGCTGGGTGGCTGATAGCCAGTGCCCGCTGCGCATGCGCAGTTATTTTGGGCGGTGGAGGTAGGTGGACGGACGCCACGCGCCCCTGAGGCGGACGGGAAGCAAGCGCGTGCCCGTCCGTTTGACGCTCGTGTGGACGCAAACCGGGCTCAGGTTTGAAATGGGGCGGGCCAAACGCTAAACGAACAAAAAAAAGCAGATGCTGTCATGCCTTGGGCCGTGCGGTCTGCTCGTTTGGGCCCAAGTAGACAGATACGGAGCGGATGGGGTTGTGCGCTGGAGTTGCCGATCTTTCAAAACCCCATCATGCAGGGAATGTCTGGCCATGCAGTAGAAAGAAACCACATGTTGCAAGTAACATCTCAACACTAGTGCCAAAAGGTCGACTGTAGTGTTATATGCATGATAAGCGGCATTGAGCACTGCAGAAAGAAAAGAAAATTCACACTAGGTATTTAGTCACCCTCTTCTACAGGTTACTTGTGGGGTTACGAATGAAAAATGTACAGCTAAACAGATATCCACTTGGATCACAAAGAGAATTTGATTCATGGGACTATCGACAATGTTTCGGCGAGTTCCTTAGCTCTGCATGACTGTTGTAGTTAATTCTCCTTGGATGCTGTTGACACTCCAGTGCTAATGCCTCTTCTCATCTCCAGTGGGAAACACCAACTAATTACTAGCGAGAACTTCCATCAACAGTGGGTGAAGCATAAAGATCCTATTATGCAACATTTTGCTTCAGCTCGTTTGTGATTTCCTGGAAGGCCCGCCGGCGGTCCGGTGGCCTCCACGGTCCTGTGCTCGCGGGGCTCCCAGGGCAACGGTTAGTGTGACTGGCACCCTGAGAGCGTCCGCTAAAACCAGATGGTACCTGCCCGTGGAAAAGCGAACGCTGAGCTGCACTGCTTCTCACTGAGCTTGCTGTTTGCTCGGTGCCTCGAGCTTTCTCACTGAGATGGGTCGTGTTAAGCCTTTGGCAGACTCGGTCGCCACGATCTTGAACCTTCCGCTGCTTCCATGCTGGAGCTGTCCTGACGAAACTCCGGTTCACATTCTCGTCTGTCGAGATTCCGGCCGAGTCATTACGTCTCCATGAACCTGCTGATGAACTCTGCGGCCGAACACCAGCGACCGGGGTTTTGAGGCTGCAGCTTCCTTGAGATGATGAGGATGGTGTTTTATCCCTCTGCTCACTCGCATGCTTGCTGCTTTCACCTTGCGGGGCGGTGGTGTTCTTGCCATCGGCCAGCTGCTGCTGTTCATCCTCCTCCACCATGTCTGCCCATGTTTTTCTACCGCCACCAACCAAACGCTTCAACTCTTGCATAGGATTCTCGCTAGCATCTACGGCGCCATTAGAGCTTGGCAAGCATTCAGCTGGGCTAGGAGTCTGATCTTGATTATGTGCGCTGATATTGGGTCTGTCCTTTTTGACCAGCCGCTTTCGTAGTTTCTCAAGTAGAGACTGTGGTGTGGCAGCATCATTGAACAGTCTAGAAAGATCATGGTACTCCTCCAGACTTTGTCCAGTCTTCTCTCCATCAGTAGCAACCATAAGCTGTGGTTCTTTACGCTTCAACTGGGTTATCGGAGATGGAAGCACTTGTGAGTTGCAATCTTCATGATTCTCTGTATCTGCCGAAATTGAAGCTTGCGGTTCTTCATAATTCAATTGAGTTGAAGCAGAGAATATTTGTGGATGTAGATATTCTAGGTTCCCCACATCAGTAGCAAGCAAAATCCGTGAATCTTTAGACTTCATCTGAGTTATGGGAGAAGGGAGTGCCTGTAACTCAAGTTCCCTAAGCACTTCAGTAGCCCGGGCAAAAGATCTCACGTGGTTTTCATCATTGCAGTTGTAAGGTATAGCTTGGAGAAGGTATTTAGCTTCAGCTACCTTTCCCATCTTCATCATGCAGATGGCTAGATTGCACTCTTTGTTATAATCAGTTTCTATAGCAAGAGCTTGCCTGGGTCAAGTGAAAAATGCCAAGTCAGTAGCAGCTGGATATAACTGAATGAGCTTTACTGGAAATGATGCATGGGGTTATTACAGAAAAACAGAGTCCCCTTCTACTACTATCAAGCATTACCAGTGCTGGGAACAGTCATTTCTGCATCCTTGATGTGGAGTGGGAAACTACACCCTCCATCCTAATGCGTAAGGCCCGCTCAAATTTTGAGCCTAACCTTGATAATAAATTTGACTAACAAAATATGAGTTATATGCCGTAAAAGCTATACCGTTGGAAAGCTCTTTCGGATATGGATCCAGTGGTATACTTCTTGTGGCATACAACTCATATTTTGTTAGTCAAATTTAGGCTCAAAATTCACGGGGAGCTTATATATTTTGATGGAAAGAGTACAATGGTGCCATAATTTTTACTCATTTTTACAAATAATACCAAACAAAGGATTGAGAAGTTCAAGAGAATACAAATCATGTCTAACAAAATCCATATCAGCTTAATAAGTACATCCCCAACGTAGATATACCTGTAGAGCATTTCAGCTTCCTCATAGTTTTCAGACTGCATATAGGCCCAGGCGAGGTTACCCAGCAACCTTCATGACAAAGCAGAGCCTTAGAATGGCGTTCACAGGACAAATGAAGATGTATGAATGATTTTCAATACCTTGCCTTTTCATCCCTAAGAGAGAGATAGAATACTCTTCCATGAGATTTAGAAAGCTTAGTTTTCCACCGGCCAGAAGCTAGATCCTCATCAATCATTCTCAGTTTCACTGTCAGCATTTCAATCTGCTCTTTTGTCCTACCGCATTTCTGGTTTAACATAAAAATGATTTGTATCAATACTTGGCTAGATATTTATCTACAATGCGGTGTAGGTTTATTATTAGCTGATGACTTTTTTGAATGGTTCTTGCAATATATTATAAGCAAACCTCAAAAATGGGCTTCGGAAGAAATTTTTAGCTTACATATATAGATTTACAGGACTGAAATACCTTGTACAAGTCAAGAAGAACATTGTCAAGAGACTCCTGGGCTTCATTCGGACAACGGTCACGGAAGGATCTTATCGCTTCAATGGCTTCTTCAGCCCGGTTTGCTTGTTTCAGTACAGTAGCCATATCCTTCAGTGCACTCTCAATTCGTTCACCACTATTAATAGCTGCCCAGAACAATGGAACTGCCTTGTTTGGATCTTTTTCAATTAACTGTAATAAATGAATAATAGACACCAGGTGAGAAAACAAAAAGAAACCCAAGCTTATTTTACGAAAGCTTCTATTATCAAGATTGTAAATGCATCTAGAATCAAAAACCTGCAAGTGGTACAGAAAAAATAACACTGGGGGAATGCAGGTAATGTACAGAAGTATTTCAGCATATAACATATTTGAGAAAAGCAAAACTTCAGGGAGGATGAGCATCTATTGCAGCTACTAATGGACAAACATACGGATGCAGTACAACATCAAATCTTGCCAAAACCGTTTGAATATAAGCTTTTGATAGAACATAATTCTGGTAAAAGGACACCTAGTCGCCTACTCATATCCGCTAAAAAAATTAAAATCGGCTAAAAAAGATAGGAGGGCACCACTTCCATGCCGCTTTAAGCTAATGTCGTTTTCTCCCCCAAAATTATTAGTTATGCCAGGGAGTGTGTACCTTCATCCTTCTCTATTCTTGTGCAGTTAACTGTTAACAAATATCCTGATACAATGAAAGATGCTAAACAACCATATTACGCTTCTTCAGTGGAGAACTGCTACGCTTCAAGGCCACTACATCCTTCTCCCCTGTATACTATTCTTGGATCAGGCCAATTCAGCAAGCATGTTCCGAGATTCAGCAAGCCGCAGTCATTGCAGAATACCATTACAATGCAACTAACAGAACAATGCTATGTTCACTCAAGATAAAATTTAATGCACCGACTCACAGAGACCAGTTCCACGATGCACATTTAATTATTTATTGATATGCTTCCAGGAAAATGGATGCCAATGGATTTGCACAAGAGAAACGTTGTAGTCTTAACAACTGAGGCAGCCTGGTGGCATTTGAGCTCTACTGCAACTGCGCAAGTCAAGGAAGCTAGCACTAATTCTCACCCTGACGGAACAATGTTAGGAGCAAATCAAGTTCCCTCGGACAATTGAATATCTCCTATATTTCAGCTCCACAATCATCCCGAGAAGAAGTGTAGCCCACGAGTTTCTACGAACAATCAGGAACACGAAGCGTAGCACAGCAAGTTGATCTACCATATCTATCAGTTGCATCTAATTAGCCACCCCGAATCCCTCCCCTGCCGACGGGAGAATGGCCCGAACGACGAGATAGCACGGCGCTGGGTTTCGGAACCTGAACGGGAAGGGATCGCGCCTGACGGTGGCTGTGGTGGTCGACCGTGTTACCTGCGCCTGTTTCGCCCTCACGTACGGGGAATCCGCCGCCGGCGGCGCCCTCGGCGGCCGGGAGCACCCGCCGCCGCTCGTCGGCGGGGTGGCGCGGTAGGAGCAGAAGCCGGCGCTCAGGGGCGGGGTGACGTGGCTCCCGGAGCCCGCGAAGCCGGCGGGGGTGCCGGGGCTCCACCTCTCCGCGGCGCCCCTCGGCGACGTCCACGGCGGCAGCCGCCTCCCCACGCTCGGCATTGGTGTGCCTCGAGCAGTGGCGTTCGGTGGCTGGCTGCCTAGTAGGCCCGCCGTGCGTTGGTCCCGCTGGTCGGTATCGTGCCGTTGCTCTGTTTGTTGGTGGGCTGGGGTTTTGGTGTTTCCAGCCTGCTCTCGGCCCGATGGTGGCGTCAGGCCGGTCCGGTCCTGAGATTTCGAGGGTTGGGTACTCCCTCCATTTACCCCTAAAAAAAAGGGTACTCCCTCCATTTATAATATGGACATTGTCTCAAAAAGATATATATTAAAATATGGACAAGTATGTTTTTAGAGTGTCTTCGACCATTGCTATGATTAGTAATACATGCTATTATGGTCTAAGGATTATATCACTAGAAACACCTTTCCCATATGAATTTGGCGTCATACTTGGCGTCATACTTTTTGTAACATATAAAGCTCTAATCCATGGTCAAAAGGCAACAAAAAAACCATCAGCGCATCTACAGCCGGACTTTACAAATCCGACCCCACAAACGTTCGCGGACGTGACCGGGCGCGTTCATGGACAGTGACCGCCTCAAATTAATCATTCTGCATCCAAGTTTCTCATATTTCAACCCCTAGATCCATAGAAGCAAGCACAAGAAATCCTACTTACTACATACTACATACCGTACTACCCTAGCTAATCTTCGTCGTCAGAGATGTCCACGACGATGGTGCTGGGCGCCGACTGAACGGGCGGATAGGAGGGCTCCGGCTCATCCTCCTCCAACTCGACCTCATCCATGCAGGCGAGCATCTCCGCCTCCTCTGCAGCTTGTTGCGCCTCTCCTGCCGGCAACGGCGTCTGGCCTCCGCATCCAACTTCGAGCGGAAGGAATCAAGGATGGCCTGCTGCTCCGCTTGCAGATCCGCGCCGCCAGCGTCCCCCACATCCTCCTCCGTCTCATCCTCCTTCTCCTCAACCTCGCCGTCGTCTTCCTCCTCCTCCACCTCCTCTTCCAACTCCTTCTTCTGGTCCACTACATCCGGAGGTAGCCCCGCGGCCATCCGGGCTTCGCGCCTTGCCCGGATCTGCTCAAGGAGCTCGAGCAGGCGCTCCGGCGTTAGAAATGGCTCGCTCCTCACCCGGCGGCATGGGGGCATGGCTACTAGGCGAACAGGGGGTAAAAGTGGCGACGACGGCGGACAGGCGGAGGAAAATGTGGACGGTAGGGTTTTGGTGCCGCCGATCGATTTAAATAGCCAGACTAGGCACTACGCGGCCCGCCGAAGCGGCGCCGCATGGCGACACCGGTCCGACGGAGGAGACGAGCTTCGGACCGCCGGGCTTCTGGGCGTTTTTTCGCGTGGGACCCCACCATCAGTGCGGCGTGGCGGACGTGCCTGGGTGCCCCATATTCGCCCCATATTTGGGCTAGATATGAAGGATGCTGGTCAGCCCGGGCGTGTGAGGCTCGTTTGAGGGGGCCGTCTGGGTCGAAAAATCATAATCGGTTAGTGACCGGGCAGGCCGCCCGGATGTTTGAGTACGGTTTGGGCGCCTGGTTGCAGATGTGGTTCTATATATTTGGATGAAGGGAGCCGGGGTATAATATGAGGGAAGAGATATAGATTGTGTGAGATATCAACATTTTTTTAATGTTTTTTTATTGAAACGATAAACTGGGTTCTAGTTTTTCATTAGTGGCGGGGCAAAGCACCATGCATTTTTTTAGGTAAAGCCCACCTCCCTTCTTAAAAAAGAAGTAAAACTGTTTTTTTCTAAAATATCATCTAAAAACTTGTTTTCCAAACTATCTCGTCTAATTCCCGTCATCCAAACAACCACTAAGCATGTCCTTGTAGCTGACCATCAGCTATAGGTTATGGTGTCCAGATGCTCCTTTAACTTCAGCAGTTAGTTAGCTTCTGTCTAACGTAAACCTTGTCAATGATCTGTGGTGCATGTGTTACCTGGCTATTATCTTAAAAGTTGATGTGGCTTAGTGTAGTTATTACAGGATAAAAAAGGATAAAAAGATATGGAAACGATGAACAATTGAACAGTTAGATAGTCCAGGACCTTCAACTTCATTCAACTAAGATCGCTCAAAACTAAAGCAATGAATTGAGAAAAGCATACCCATCTTTAGTTTATACTCTTTGCTCTGATTACAAGAAACGCATCCCCCAAATTCAATGCTTCTTTATTCTTCTACTACTTTAGCGTTGTACAAGAAAGGAATAAGGAGAGCGAGAGCAAGAGACCTGGATGGTCTACCAAGCTCTATATATTAGAGCTCAGTTATGTATTGATAAGGTATGCCTCGGTAATAAGATAGACAAATCTTTCGACGTATAGTTGTTCTCAGTCCATCCATTTATAAGGTATGAACACGTTACACGTGCATACTTTTTTTTACTAGTTTATCTATATTCTGTGACTGTTTCTAGTTATGAACAACACTTGTCTCGGATGAGGTGCTTATATATGTGCAATAGCATGAACTCTTGCATTCTTCTTCTCGTGGTGCTTCTGGTTATAGGATTATTATTAGAGTATCAAACGCAGTATGTTTCCTTAATTACACCCTGCTTGTATGATTGTAGTTTTTTTTAGGGGTATATGATTGTAGATAAGATAATCATATATTATCTCCTGGCGATTCCAATCAGCCTTTCATTGAGAATTTTAGTTAAATGTAATTTAAGTGTTACAGACCCACATGAATTGATATGTCTATTATTATTTATTTGATGTGGGATGCATGTGAATTCTTAATTAAGTATACAAATGGTATATAATTCACTAAGGTTTCATTGATGTTTGTTTACCAAGTTGAAATTTGTTACTGTTATTATTATAGAAAGCAACCATGTTCAGTCGATCGGCCTTAAACTTCGCCAATAGCGCGCGCATCATGCAATCCACATTGATCAGTTGCTCCTTTGTTACACCATGTCTCCCCCTCGCGTGTGAGAGCACGCCCACTAACAATGTTGAACCTTATCCACTCGGGCGCGAGCGATTCTTCCCATTTTGGTTTACTGCATCTGGTGCTGTTGCGGCGACCCCACAGGGCTACGACGGGAGACCCATTAACGCCCGTGATGTGGCTATAGGGGATGCCCTACGACCAAGCTCCAGGGCCGAGCAGGCGCCGTGCTGGAACCGGCAAGGCATCATGCTACAATCGGCAATCGGCGCGGCTGGAAACCAACGACCCGATGTTGGAAACGCGGTGACCCTGTCCTAGAACCCACCGACATCTTTGCTACAACTGTCGTGAAAAAATTGTTGGAATCGGCCGACGACAAAGCTGGAACATGAGGACGACAAAGCTGGAACCACACTCACTAGGTGCTGCAACGGCGATCGTGGCGAGCTAGAACCGACGACCACTCGTGCTGGAACCGTCACCTTGGGATGTTGCAACGATGCTATGACTGGTCAAGTGAGAAGCTGGAACTCACAGTTGACGGTGTTCCAAGGCGGGTGAACCAGGAGGTTCTTCGGCGACCAATAGACACCAGCGACGGCAAGAGGCTGCTAACAAGGTGGGTCATGCTTCAATGACTACGGCGAGGCTGCGAGTGGGAGTGATAACCGGGTGTCCAAGTGTGGGTGGACAGTTCTTTGATTTTGAAAAGAATGTTATGAAAATCAAAAAATGTTCATGATTTTGAAAAAAATTGCGTCTTAAAGAATGTTCATGAATTTGATTTTTTTTGCAAATTAGAAAAATGTTCACGGAAAATTAAAAAATGTCCATGATTTTGAAAAAAAATGTGTATTAAAAATGTTCATAAATTAGATTTTTTTTTTCAAATTAGAAAAATGTTCACGGAAAATCAAAAAATGTTCATGATTTTGAAAAAAAGTGCGTATCAAAAAATGTTCATGAATTTGAACAAAATTTCGTGAATTTGGAAAATGTTCACAGAAAATAAAAAAAAATCCCGAATTTCAAAAGACTGTAACCAAATTCAAAAAACTCCATCAGTTCAAAAAATGTCAGCAGATTGAAAAAATGATCATGCATTTCATAAAAATGTTTGTGAATTGTAAATAATTATTCGAAGATTTTAAAAATGTTCACGAGTTTCAAAAACAAGTTCACAATTTTTATAATTTAAGAATGTTCACAATTTTCAAAAAATGTTTTTGAATTTTTATAATTTTGGAAAATGTTAAAAAATTTGATAGATGTTCGCAAAAATTGTAAGGAAAAAGAAAAAAGATAAATAACTAAAAAATGAGGAAAACGATAAAGTAATAAAATTTAAAAAGAAAATTCATAAGAAAAAACAATAAAAACGGTTCGAGCACACGTCGAGTGGGGAAGAAACCCAAAATGGGCCGGCCAAACAGAGGATCGGGCGCTCGAGTGGGTACGGGCTAGGTGGCTAACGCGTTATCTCAAAAAAAAAAAAAGTCGCTAGCGCGCGCCAAATAGGAGAAGCCAGCTGTATCCCTGCTCTTGCCTCAATAAAAAAAGAAAAAAAAAACTGTATACCTGCTCGTTCCGACACACTGTCTGCTGCTGCCATGACTAGCAACAAGTCTTGGTCTTTCTTTCAAGAAAACCCAAGTCTTCGTCTTCCTCCCCACCCACCCCGGCTGGCCACTACTGCTCGCTGCCTTGAGGAAGGACCTGCCGGATCCGCACCTCGCCGCCGCCAATCCAGCCGCCGGCGGCCGCTGCCCCGACCTCGAGGTGAGGTCCCAACCAGCGTCTCCTTAACGTATCAGCGCCCCTCCATTCTTCCCTTCCTACGCTACTACTAGCTCTCTTCCATTGTGGCTGTGGCCCAATGACCCACACCCACCCACCCGAGATCTATCTTCTGCTACTAGCTTACTACTACTACGAGTTTACCTACGAAGCTCTCTCCTAATGTAGTACGGTACCTAGCTTAGTGTCGCTGTAAATTTCTACTTCTTCTAGAGTAAGTTCTAAGGAGTTCCCATGTTTTGTGATTCTTCTTTTGTTAACCTGTCTGTCTCTAGTAGGTTTACAAAATTGACTCTTACATTTTGAAACAAAAACAGCATATTCCGATGCTTCAAGACAAATAGTAATCCTCATTATCACAGAAGTTTTGATTTCCTGAACAAAAGCATAAATCATTTTTTCACATTCATGTTGGTTTTTGGACCTTTGCTGCAACTTCCTAAACCATGGGGTTCTTTTCTCCGTATGGCATGCATTTGCATTATTTACAGGCTGACCACATTTCGAGTGGCCGAGAGTTTGTAAGAAGCAGTTTAGCGGAGGTTCAGTCCACACTCAGTATGTACGGTAACAAAGGAAAATTCATAGGTTACACATATATACACAGTAAAAAAATAAGAAATAAAAAAATTCTCAATGTACGTAACTCATTTTATTAGTTTGTTATCTCATCAGAGATAAACAGTGCCCAATTTAACTCGCAGTTGATTTACATGTGTGTCCAACAATTTCAGTGGGAGCGGAGCAATGGGTGGAGGGCTAGCATCCTTTTGGGAAGAAAGGAACATCCAGACTCTGGTGATCCTCAGCTTCGCCCTACAAGCCATCCTCCTCTGCTGTGCAGGGATCCGGCGCAGCCGCGAAGCCTCGGGTGTGCTGAGAATCCTCCTCTGGCTGGCCTACCTGATGGCCGACTACACCGCAATCTACGCCCTTGGCCACATGTCCATCACCATGACCAGAAGCAGGTCTCCTCCACGTCCAGGCGACCACCACCAGATGCGGATGGTGCCATTCTGGGCTCCCTTCCTGCTGCTCCACCTCGGCGGGCCGGACACCATCACCGCCTATGCCTACCAGGACAACCAGCTCTGGCTGCGCCACCTGCTCACGCTCGCAGGGCAGGTGCTCGGCGCCATCTATGTCATGTACCTGTTCGTCGCGCCCGGCAGGAACCCGGCCGGGACGCTGCTTGCTGCCGCCGCGTTGATGTTCGTCACCGGCTGCCTCAAGTACGGGGAGAGGACGTGGGCGCTCAAGTGCGGCAGCATCGACAGCATCAAAAAGTCTCTCGACGATGATGGCAAGTCGTCGGCCACCGGTGGCCCTTACCATGGGAGGGAGGGTACAAAGAGGCTGGACACGGAGGAGGTCCTGCTGGGAGCCCACCACATGCTCAATTTCTGTAAGGGCCTCCTGGCTGATGGCCCGGTGATGCAGAAGTCTGAGTACGAAGTCATGCGGCAAGGCATCCAGCTCAACGGCAGCAACTACGTGTTCCAGCTGGCTGCAATGGAGCTCTCCCTCCTTTACGACATACTCTACACCAAGGCGGCGGTGCTCCACACCTGGCACGGCTTGTGCATCCGGATCGTCGCGCCGCTCTCCGTGGTCGCCGCATTCGTGCTGTTTCAGCTCAGCAGCAAGGAGGCCTACAGCAGAGCTGACGTTGCCGTCACCTACATCCTGCTCGTCGGTGCCATGGCATTGGAGCTCGCGTCGTCTCTCAGGGCGGCGGGCTCTTCCTGGGCGTGCGCGTCCTACCATGCCCGGGGATGGCACGGGCTCTGCGGCGCGGTGATGCGCCTCCGCCGGATGCTCAAGGTTGGAGCAAGGAGGAGTGTCTCCCTGGACTCGCTTGGGCAGTACAACCTGCTGGACCTCTGCACCGACGCCAACAAGGACGGCCACCTGAGAGGCAAGATCGCCAAGATGATTGGACTTAAGGACCGATGGCAGAAGATGCACTACTCGAGCACCGCCCCCGTCTCCGACGCCATCAAGACTCTGGTGCTGAGAGAGATCCGGAAGAGGAAAATAGATGATCTGAGGAATGCACGGGGCAGGTGGATCCTCAAGGAGAAAGAGATGTACGAGGATCTCACGCGGATCGCCGACGACACCGAGCTGGACCGTAGCATCATGGTGTGGCACATCGCCACCGACCTCTACCTCTCCCTGTGCCCTGGCCCTGACCCTGACCCTGACCCTGACAAGGAGGTCCGGGACAGCATAAGGGTGCTCTCCAACCACATGCTGTTCCTCATGGTGGTGCATCCCTACCTGTTGCCCGGAGTTGTCCGCACCGGCCGGTACAAGGAGAACTTGAAGTACTATGATATGGTGTGGTGGGTTAATTTGAAGGCCACCAAGGAAAGCACCATGAAACTGTCCAGACCGGAGATCATCAAGAAGATAGCCGACAGGCAGCTCCCAGCTGATTCGAGGCGCGGGTACATTTACGGCATCGGCGAGGAAGCTGCTGACGACGTCGGCGACAGGCCGGTCTATGCCGACGGATCCTGGCTCGCCGGGATGCTGCATGGGAACAGGTGGCACTTGTCGGCCGCTGACATGCTGGAGGTGATCGCCGGCGTGTGGGTGGAGATGCTGTGCTACGCGAGCCACCACTGCGGCGAGGAGTCTCACGCAAAGAAGCTAAGCACCGGAGCAGAGTTCATGAATGCCGTCTGGCTGATCATAGGGCATGCCACGGTGTTCGACAGGTACGCACCGTCTGCCGAGGGCTTGACGGGGGGCTTAGGGCTCAGCAACCCTCCGCGCAAGCGGAAGATCCCAGCCAGATGGACGCAGCAGCCGGAGGCGGACGTAGGAGCCCGGCCGCCTGGTGTACCACCCGGTGTTCACCCTGCGTACGCGCCCTTTTTTGACGTTGAAGCACACCAAACATCAAGTGCACAAAGACATCACCAATAAAACCAATACACGAGCTGTGCTATTAACATTTTTAAGAGATGCAAGTGCTACAAGTTTCTCCTGAGGAGCTCTCGGCGCCAAAGCTTCTGACGTCACGGTGCTTCTTGGTAAATTGTCACGCAAGATCTTCTTCTCTTTTTTTGGTCTTCTTCAGTGTCATAAACATAAGAACATTTTTAACACTAGCATAGTGTCAAAAACGTTCTTATATCCTGAGACAGAGGGAGTAGTTTATTATTGTGTTATCTGCGTGCTAGAAATCTATTTTTAAATTCTGAAATTGTGTCATGGCATCAGTATTATGGGATATTTTGTGCTGAAATGTGAGAGAGGATTAAACTCTGAAAATAAATGCCTTGCGCTTCGTAACAAAATTTCAAAAGATGAGATGCTCGATTGTTTGTTTGCAAGAAACTTGAAGGGTGATTTTGATTATTCTTACATTAGCAAGTGTTGTCCTAGATGATTTGCGAGATTTGAATTCACGCCTTCCAATGGAGTGTTCGGTTGTCTAAGTATTTCCCTGACAACAAGCTGCTGGAAGTTGTTGTTGCCCCTAGCATATCGTACAATTGGGGCTATGTTATCCGTGATAAGGCTGGCGGATTTTTCTCTACCGGTGCAGGCACCGGCGAAGCTTTGTGTATTGCTGCAGGGGCCATGGCCCCCCAACCCATGATTATTTTGTGAAGAAACTCTAATTTGGGTGGCACAAAATCAGTGAAATAGAGTTCTTGGCCCCTCCAGAAGATTATATTTCGTCACTTGCCCCCTCAGCTATCCCTCGCTAGCTCCGCCACTGGGTGCAGGCAAGTCTGTGCCTGAGGGGTGTCTTATAGTTTGAATTTGTGGCCCGCCTTTCTGCCATAGATGAGGTTATCGGGATTGGGGCTAATCGAATCTTTTTTGAGTTTGATTCCTAAACTCTTGTGCACGCTTTGAAGAGCAATGAGTATGACAAGGCGACTATTGGTGTGCTGGTGAAGAAAGCTAGAAGTCTTTGTATTCTAAACTTTGAATATGATTTATTGTTTTACTGTCATACTTGTAACTCTGTAGCCCATGAGCTTGCCAAGTTGGACGTTTATTCTCATTCAAATGAGACGTTCAAAGGGTGAAGCTAACGCTTCCATGGTCACCGGGGAGTCATAAAAGTCCAATTCCATACACTTGCTAGCTTTGGCATGGATTTGAAGGGGTTTGGCAGGGATTAAATCACATACAAGTCAAATTCCCTCCAATCCCCTGGTATAACCGAACAAAGACTAAGCATCCAATCAAAACGAATTCTCTCGCTTCTCTCATCATAGTCGGTCGAGGTTCCTTTTCCTTTTTGTTTAATTTCGCCACTCCTCCTTATTAGTTTCATGACTCCTTCTGTGAGGCCACTGCTCCCAACAACATTGTAAAACTGTTACCCAGTGATATGGTTGTGCGAGAAGTTTAATAGAATTTTCATTTTCCGTGTCCAAGACAAATTATGTTGATACATTGCAGAGAAAGAGTATTGAATAATAAACCATTATCGATAAAAAAAATTACATGATATTTCTCCTTCTCCATCTGCTTGCACAAAGAAACTATAGACGAATAATCACATATAAACCTAATGACAATATAAATATAGAATTTTTTGTACTAAAGTTTTATAATATTTTTTTGTACTTCCTCGTGAGTTATGTTGCCGTCAAATGTTTGGTTGTGTATAGTGTATCTTTCGGTATACTATGCTTAATATTATTTTAGGTATATCTAGTATGATTAAAACTTTAAACGAGCTATGGTATATTAAGTATAATTTTTTATATTACTATAATATTTATCATTAAAAATATACTTCTATTGTCAAACTAAAGGTATGTTTTTTGGGGGATTTTTTTAATCTCTAGCTATAATAGATTTCAATATTAACCTATGATTTTTATTATCATTTATTCAAAAACCTTACTTATGTTTGCTAACACATAATGTGTTTCAATGTATTTTTTGTTATATTTTTTAATTAACTATCTATAAAAAGTGCTATGGAGTGTTTTAGATTGTATGCATCTCATAAATAACTTGGGAGAAGTTTATAATATACACCACCATCAACTTTATCTGTAACCAAATTGATTATTCTAGATTGCATGTATAGTTTGCTAATAGTTTGTCAATATGTCTGTGTATCTCCTTTTCCACCCTGGCTTGTTAGCAGTGCTCATTTCTAGATCAATTCATGGATATTTATAATTCAAACTTCCATAAATGGTAACATTGTTCATTTAATTTTAAACCGACTGTCTCCACACCCATTTTTTTTACTATGTTCCCACGTAAACTGTGTATCCATTCCTTTCCGAAATCAACCCATAAAATCTCTGGATTCACAGGCTAATATAATTGTATGTCAAAATTACATAAAATTCAATTGTTTTTTAAAGCAAAATATGCAGTTTTATGGATTAACCAAGCAAAGTACACCACATAGAACAAAATAACATAAAACCAAAGACAAAGATCATTGGTAAAACCAATGTTACATCAAGATTATTCGAAGTCGGTGTCTTGAGTGTCACCTTATGATCTCGACGTTGTACTTAAGTTTCATTGAATAAATTACAAAAGATCAAAGATTAGACGTGCACATGCTGGACTAACCATAAATGTTATAACCCAGTATCGTTGCAGATGACAAAACAATTCATACCACAGTTAACTGCAAGACAAACCCAAGTGCCGCAAGACCAACTGCACGGTTGATAGCCATTGATCCGTAGGACCAGAAAGAGCACACAGCCATGTCGACGGGAAGATATGGAACTTTTCTGGCATGCAATGCAACGCGCCTTGAGCGAAAGATAGTGTCAAAAGACACAGAACTTGCTTGGTAGAAAGTAAAACTGCACTTCAGCATTCTGTGGTTCCTCCATCTCACATCGCGAGACGATGGAAACCGGTGAAAACATGGGAGAGAAACCGAAGTTCTGCTCTGCCACAACTGTTTTCACAGGCGCCTTTATTACCCTAGCTCACTACCAGACTGATCAGAAACGATCGAGTACCACAAACTCAGAACGAACAACTTTTTATTAAGAAGAGAATACATGTAGTTTCAGTGGAGCAACCAAAGAATTTACACCATATTCAGATAGGTAGCTCAGCTGAACCCAGATTCTTCGGAAACAACCTAATCAAGGAGACGGTCGTAAAGGGGAGAAGAATATCGGTGGTTCACAAGGCATTCAGGAGAGCGTGTCTTGACACCGCTTGCTGGAACCGATTCGTTGCCATCTCAGTTGTCGGCATAACACCTTCTAAAACCAACCATGCTTATACCGGTGGGGTGGTCCTGGAAATGCAAACAGAGGTCATAAACTTAAGGGCATCGATAAAGAGACGAATAAGAACGACTGCTAGTACACAATGACTAACTATGAATGGGAAGAACCCAAGAAGTTGACCATGCAACTTAGTGTACCCAATTTCTCATTCCGACGATGAAATGTAAGAAGTACTAACACTGGAATATGTGCATGATGTGGACATAACCTGCCCTGTTACCTCTAGAGGAAATTAACCACGACCACATTTGAACTGTAACATTACCTAGTCCGTTCCAAAATATGTGTCGTGGTTTTAGTTCAACCTATCAATAAAACATAGGTAAAGAGTGGATAACACTTGAATGTATGACTGCACCAACACCTAAGGTGCTGCTAAAACAAAAAAGGTAGTCCTGATTTTAGTGGGGCCGTGCTAGGTGCCAGCCCGCTGATCCCTTCTCAGCCACCTCACACGCTGTCCGATCTCAACTCGCATAGCAGTTCGATCGCGTGTGCGGCCACGGGAAGGCATCAACCCCTTCGCACCTTCGCGCACCCTGCAACACTGCTCTCGCCCACATCACATCACTTGCAAGCAACGTCCCCATCTCCGCCTCTTGCTTCCATCGCAGCACTTGCAACATCGGCAGCATCAGGGAACGCAGGCTACCAGGTTCGTAGCAGACATCCTCGCAGCACTTGGCGAAGACCCGACCGGTGCCTCGCAGCACCCCGCCGGAGTACCGAAGCTCCCGCCGGCGAGCGTCCTCGCAGCATTCTCCAGTCAACCACGCAGCACCAACGCTCCCGCAAGCAAGCGGCCCTCGCAGAATCCCTGGATGTCGGTACTCGCAGCACACGACAACACCCATAGCATTGCTGGCGGCCGGCTCCGCAGGAGGCGAGATATGGTTGGTGATGGCCGAGCAAGCAAGGGAGAGGAGGACGGGGCAATAGTCGCCTACTGTGCTCCGGCGCTGGCGTGTGGTTGCAACACCAGGGTGGTCCCCTGTAGCGGCAGTGATGGCGTGCAAAAAAGGCAGCGACGGCATGCTTGCCGCAGCCATGGCCGCGTGGTGGAACGTGGTTGAGCATCAAACGTCATGCATCTGGAAGAGACAAGGATGGCTGTTTCACAGAGAAAGCGGCGACATGTGGGACCCACCACACACGTGGCGAGCGCATGATGCGGTTGACCAAGCAACTGCCACAGCCGGCTGAGACAAATCCGTTGCCAATTTAGTGTCAGGAACTGACTGGAACTGTGTAGTTGTATTTCTAAAACTATATCAGCTTTCTCACAATTCTTCATCGAACGGGAAAACATGGGAAAATGTTCAGCGTGTCCAATACTATTAGCATTTCACAAAGATAAATAAATCTCCTGCACTCAGAAAAGGAGACTCCTTCCACACTTTAGAAAATGCAGACCGGCAAACATGGATTAACTTCATTGATCTTTATATTTAGACGATTTGCAGACCTTATCACAGGCAGCCACGAGACTAAATCATTTTTGAAAATTAGCAGCTCATTTCTGTTGATCTCCATATTGATCTCTATGAATAGATGGATTGTTGCTTTTTTGTTTTACCTCGTCAAATGTTTATGGCTCATTTCCCCTGCTCAGTTTGTTGTCAGCTAAATTGTTTATGGCTCATCTTTGAAAATTAGCAGCTAAATTAAGCTCAGTTTGTTGTCAAACTCACAACATTGTCTCCTCGCATCATTCATCGCATAACTCTGAACATACGTATGAGCATGAACAACTCACCTGCTAACAAGCCTGCAACTCCATGGCTTACTTCTCGACAAACGATTCGACTGTCTTCAGCCACCGGAGCATCTCCATCTTCTCCTTGTTCGCCACGTAGTCGTGCAAGAACTCCGCAAGCTCGGCGTCCACCTCCCTCTCCTGCAGGAACTTCTTCACCGCCTCCCTCTCCGCAGGCTCCAGCTTCCTGCGCCTCGAGGTCAGTCACAGCGAACAAAATTCAGAAAGCACAGAAACCAGAGCAAACAACCAAACTGGACTGAACAAAATTAGACCGTACGTGAAGTCGCGGGCACCACGGTCATCGGTGGCGGCGCCGGCGCCCCTGAGGGTGAGCACGTGGCGGACGGTAAGGTTGTCAGGCCAGGCGGAGCAGATGAACCCCAGGACGCGGTCGGCTCGGGCGACCTCGACGATGAGGCTGAGGTGGAGGCGCGGCCCTTGCTCGAGCGCCTCGACCCGGTTGAAAAGGGACGCGTCGGGGGGCAGCTCCGCGACGCCGTCGAACAAGGTGGCGTCGATCTTGATGGCCTCCTCCTCGGCCCCGACCCCGGCGCCGCGGCGGGCGGCGCGGAGGCGCACCCACTGCTCCCCCGGGCGGTCCTCCACGGCGAAGGACTTGAAGCCCGTCGGCGGCTGCGAGGGGACGGCGGGCGAATCAGACGGGGAGATCACGTGCGGTAGAAAGAGGCGAGGAGTGAGGGGGAGGGGGTGGTACCTGGTGGGGAGGGCGGCGGTCGGCGACGTAGGAGATCTCGGAGCGCAGGAGGCGGAGCAGGCGTTCGTCGAGCGGGGAGCGCAGCTGCGCGAGGGCGGCGGAGGAGAATGACGGGAGCAGACTGGGCGCCGTGGGGGCGGCCGGCGAGAGGAGAGAGGAGAGCGCGCCGCGGCGGCGGAGGAGGGCGCGCGCCATGTGCTCGACGCTATGCCTGGACGACAGGAGCGCACCGGGGAATGGAAGCGATCAGCGCTAGGAAATGGGCCAGGCCCTAACGCATTTGGCGCGTCAGCAGGCCCCAAATTGTTGTTTCAGCCCGGCTGTGGTTTTACCCGCACACGGCTCTAGGCAAAATATTCATTCTAATCATATGAGGACTAAAATTAACGACATATTAGCTTTGACTGAAGTCAAACTTTATAAAATTTGACCAAGTTTGTAGAAAACAATATAAACACATAGTAACAAATTTATAGAGTATGGTGCATTGTTGGTCCCTGAACTATTTCAGGGGTGTCATGTAGGTCCTTAAACTATGAAAATCGGTATCAGGTCTTCGAAGTGCACTGTGTGTCATTCAGGCGCAAAATCTATCTGACCCTGCCTGACCGGCCAGCTGGCGCCGTTGACCTGTGACATGTTGGACCAGGGCCCTGCAAGGTAACCGTCGGTGACGGAAATATGAAAATAAATGTACCCGACTTTAGAAAATGTTCGCGAACATTCATGTACTTTCACGACTTAAAAATGTTCGCAAATATGGAAAAAATGTTCACGACTTTAAGAAAATGTTCGCGTCGTTCGCAAATATGAAAAAAAGTTCACGAACATTCATATACTTTCATGAATTTAGAAATTTTTTTTGTCAATATGGAAAAATGTTCATGAGTTTAAGAAAAATGTTTGCATCGTTCGCGAATATGGAAAATTCATGATTTTTATTGTGTGTTCATGAAAAAATGGAGGACAAAAATAATAATCAAAAGCTACCAATTTTTCTTGAGTGGTACAATAGCAGGCTACAGGAGTTTTTGAGTTCATGAATTCGAAAAAAGTTCGTGGATCTGAAAAAGTTCATGACTTTGCATTTATTGGCATATTTTTGTCATCGACCGTTACCTTGTGGGCCCATGTCCGACGTGTCATGGGTCAATGGCGCCAGCTGACTAGTCAGGTGGGCTCGGATATATTTTGGACCTAAATAATATAATTACTGCACTTCGAGGATCTGGATGATGATTTTCATAGTTTGAGGACCTAGATGACACCCTTTAAATAGTTTAGGGACCTATAAAGCATTTCACTCAAATTTATATGATGTGAAAATATATGCAATGATGAATCCAATTGTATTGATTTGGTGGTGTGTACATGTTGGGGTGGCATACATGCATATTGAGAGAAATAGATTAGTGGAGTTCACTATTTAGTTATATATAAGATATGCGATATCCTGCAACTAAAATAAATTATATAAATTGCAGTTTCAAATTCTCATATTTTTAATCGAAACACTAATGTTCAGCCGAAATAATTGCAGGCAATTCTGTAGCAACACATGGAATTCTCATATTTTTAATCGAAACAATAATGTTCAGCCGAAATCATTTTTTGTTAAATTTATGCACACTGATAACCTTCTACAGTTATGTAGATATTTTAAGACTAGTACAAACATGGACACTTATCAAATGCATATAATACATTCAGATACCTAAGCTATTTATAGAACAATATGGTAGCCTGTTATCCGCTTAAAATTACAGTGAAATCCATCATAAAATAATTTAAACAATGCAAACCGAACTACTAAAATGCAATAATTGCAAAGAACTATTTTTTGTATTTTGCATGAAGTTTGTTTGTAACGATAAATATTAGAATTGTATGACATATATGTATTTCAACATACATAAGTGTGGTTATAGTTATACTATTAGTTGTGTTAATTATATCTGAAAACACATATTTAAGATAACTTTGAGATGGTGAATCTAAAATAGACCACATACTTTTAGTCGTAAGAGTTAGTTTTGGAAAATAAAAAAGATTAGTATAAACAAGTTACAATGGTTGTTTCTAACTATTTTATGCCATAAACAAAGTTGTATTGCCTAGACGTCGACACAATAGAGAAATAAACATGGAGCCATATGAACCTCCTATCCTCGCGCTGATAATACTCGTCTCTGCGAAAAACCGGATGTAGTTATTGGTTTCCTAAATGGCAGCAGCCTCCGAGAGGCCACTATACAGTTGTCATTATTTTCATAACCAAGATGAAATCTCTGCATGTAATATGCCATTTTCCTTATAATATTGGATGAATCCCCACCGAAGAGAGGTTTACTTAGATGAAGATGATGATGGACCAAGAAACTTGAACAAGCCCGATGGTGACAAGAAGACAAAGGAGAAGATCAAGAGGGAACACGAAGCGTCGAGCTTGCGGGATAAGATAGATGCCATGGTGCAATCAAATGAGTTGATGTTAGCGAAGACATTGGAGACAAAGAAAGAGTTGGCCAAGAAAAAGGCACGAGAGAAACAAGAGAAGTGACAATTGCTCAAGGACGAGGGGTTGCGCAAGGCGGCTATTGAGGAGAGAAGAGCACGTGCCGCTGAGAACAAAACCATGTCCAAGCTTCTTGCCGAAGAGAATAGGATAGTGACATTGAACCGCGATGACATGGATGACATCACCAAAGAAAGGCATGATATGGCAAGGAGAGGCATCTTGAAGAGGAGGATGCTTGTGGCGGCTGGTGTGTGTTTCAGTGCCGCCGATGTTTTCTCATCGGGATTTGGAACCAGTGCCGCTGATGCATTCAATGCACCGTTGATGCTTTTGGTTCTGGAGTTGGAACAAGTGCCGACGATGGATTCGGGGGCGGCGATGACATCGATGGAGGTGGTGCGGAGTGAAGATCATGACAACGGGTGAAAAGCGACCAAGAGGATGATGGACGTGGTCGTTGCTTTTGCATGAAGTCCTTTTGTGTTTGTCATACAAAACTATGCTTTTATTTGCGTGCGAACTATGTTTTATTGTTCGAATTTGAACTCAATTTTCGGAATCGCTGTCAAATTTGCTTATCGGGAGTTTTCAGTTTGTGGGTCGACGCGGGCTGCAGCCGAGCAGACCCCGCGTAGCCGACCCGTAAAAGAGCATATCCGCGAATATGCCCGGCTACGCGGGGTCTGCTCGGCCGCAGCCGGATATGCTCTTTTACGGGTCGGCTATGCGGGTTCTGCGCGGTCGTAGCATGCGTCGACCCGCAAATTCGTTTTTCAGCGAACTGTAAACGCATTTTGTGGGTCGGCATTATACGGGGTATGCTAGAGATGCTCTTAGCGGCTATGTAAAAGACATCAAAATGTTTCGTGAGTACAAAGTTTTAATTTAGAGTCCTTAGAGCCTTTAATTGAATAAAATAGGGCGGAGAACTAATTAGACTTGTGCCTACCTCCATGCGTGACATGTATGATCCGCTGATAGTATCAATTAGGTGAAACAACTTTGCAAAGTTTGTTCGGTCATAAAGGCTGCATGCAGTATAAGGGGCGAGGAGTGAGGGGAGAGGGACGGTTACCTGGTGGGGAGGTCGGCGGTTGGCGACGTAGGACATCTCGGACCGCAGGAGGTTGTCGGGTGGTAGGTGTGACATATGCCAACGGATGGCTTATCATTGTGGGAGCCAGTAAGACATCGTCGGTGTCTGGAAACGGGATAAGGCAAAGACATGCACGCCGACGGATCTTACCCAGGTTGGGGGCTCTCCGTGGAGATAATACCCCTACTCCTGCTCTGCGGGATCTCCGCATGATCACTAGATCAACAAGAAGCTACAAGAGGCTCCTTGAGCTGTTCGGTGGAAGGAGGAAGAAGGGCAAGGCTAGCTCTCTCCTCTCCCTTTAGTGGTGTCCAAAACTCTATGAGATCAACCCTTTGCATGGGTGTCCCGGAGGGTTTATATAGGCCTACCCCCTGGGGGTACAATGGTAATCCGGCTGGGTGTGGGTCCAGGCCGTCAGCGTCTACGACCGCCCTCTTCTCCGCCGGCTACTAGGGCCTGCCGACTAGTGGGTCCTGCCGGCTGCCGGCCCATTGGTCGACATGCTGGCCCCACTGCTAGGGGGTCTTGTCGAAGGCTGGTTACCGTTGCCTCGCCTCTGATGACGAGGGCTTTGTCGAGGTAAGCATGGCTACAGTGCCGCCGTCTTACGGGCTCTCACTGTAGCCTTACCTCGTCTTGTCTCGTTAATGGTGCGCGCGCCCCGAAGAAGGCGGCCCCTTGTCTTGGGCACTTCAAGGCTCGGTTAGCCCATTGTTTTTTCTAAGGGCCAAAGGGAGCCGGCTAGGCTACCCGTGGTCATTTACTCCGACAGAAGCTGGTTGGGCTTCGCGGCTGAAGGAGGAATCGAGAAGCTCGGCCAGCTTCTTATCCCGAAGAGCCGGCAGCTAGGAGCCGGCTTCTCTTATGCGTGCCTTCTCGGCGAAGTCTCCTTAAAATCCGAAGGCGGGAACCAGCTGACGCGCTAGCTAGGCGGAAGGCTGGCCGCCCGCCAACCGCGTGCCACGTGGCACCCTTCAGCTGGAAGGGCCTGCCAGCCCACGCGCGTGACGGGACGCCACCGCAGGCGGGGGCCCGCCACTTCCACGCCTCGGCCCGTGCGCGGATCTTCTGCGGCCCGAACCGACCACACGTCTTCCGACGACGGTTCCCACTCGTCATAATGGCGCGATAATTGCGGGTCATGGGGGAGTGGGCGTAGTTAATCCCACGCCCCCCGCGCCTCGCCTCCTCGGCTTCGCCGTGCGAGACTATAAGTAGGGGCGGGGAGGGGGAGCGACAGTCGTCCGCACGCTCGCCCTCACTCCGCCACCTCCCTCTTCTTCTTCTTCGCAGCAGCTCTCCGCAGCGCTTCTGTTCCGCCACTCTTTCTTCTTCCTAGCGCGCCGCAAACTCGCCGCCACCACGCCGCACGCTCTTCGTCGCCGCGCTCTCTATCACCCCAGCGCCGTCATGGCCCCGACGTTGAGCTCCTGGGACGGCTCCAACGTCCGCGACGACCACATCAATTTTCTCCGCAAGACGCGGCGGTTGCCGAGCGAAGATCTTGTGCGGGTCCGTCTCGCGTTGGCGAGGGAGGTCTCACCAGCGCCGGAGGAGGGCGAGCGGGTGATCTTCTACTCGCATTGCATGCGCGGCGTTGGCCTTCCCACGAGCGGCTTCTTCCGCGCGTTTATTGACTTCTATCATCTTCAGCCGCACCACCTTACCCCCAACACGGTGGTGCTGCTGTCGGCCTTCGTCACATTGTGCGAAGGTCTCCTCGGTGTCCTCCCCACCATCGAGCTCTGGGGGGAGTTTTTCCAATCCAAGCTCGGCACGGTCGTCGCAGGAGTGCCGGCTCCGTGCGGCGCCTTCATCACCATTCAGAGGTCCACCACCGACAACCCATTCCCTCCTATCGCGCTGATCCAGTCGGTGAAGCTCTGGAAAAGTCTTATTTTTACGTGAAGAACGTCGCCCCGAATGGTGACTATGTCAACTTGCCGGCTTACTAGCCGGCCCGCCGCCTGGGAGGCAGCCTTCATGGTCCTTCTGGGCCAGGTCATTGACGCCGGCTGGAGCTGGTGCCGTCGCCCGGCTTCGGGTGCTGATCCAGTCGGAGCGCCTGACTGGGCCCAACTTGATAGCCGCCTTTGTCGAACGCCGGGTACTCCCACTCCAAGGCCGCCCTCATCTGATCTGTCAGATGAGCGGCCGCTTCGACCCAAGCCGGCTCAGCACCAGAGAGATGCCTCACGACGAGGTATCTTACATGGTGAATTACCTCGCCAACTGCAAGCTCACCGAGGAGTGGCAGTATGGCAAGGAGCCATACTCTC